>NC_090321.1:171122064-171422064 GCF_040869045.1 Eurosta solidaginis | reverse complement strand
GAAATCAACACTTCTAACACCAAAGTCTCTCAGTCCAACCCTATCGAAACAGCAAGTTTCCCCGGGCTTCCATTGAAGGATATTGCTGACAAGGGAGTACGGCCTTGACTTTAATCACAACTTTATCAAAACGAAAACGAACCGCCTATGATAGTCAACTATTAGGGCGTAAGGTGAAAATCCTGACTAGAATACTTGGCACAAATTCAACATGCTAAGTGGATTGATGGCAATCGTCGGAGGACCAACAAAAAAGCAAAAATAATCTGATTGCGGACGTTATCGTATCCACGTTACTGTACGACTTCGAACTGTAGGAAAACAAATTTCAGACGAAGAATCGCTGTAACATATAACCGGAACAAGCCCCACCGACCTAAAGGAAAATGAACAACATGGAGCGCCAGAAGCTTGGTCCCGGCTGTACACGAAAAGCCGACGGGTGGATTGAAAGTGTAAGATATAGGCGGTCCAATTATTGATATTGAATGAGGCAAAAGACAAATTAGAAAAGTGAGTGACCGGAGAAAAATAAGTACAAAGCGTACAGACAACTGCGAGTATCCGTTATTTCTACACAAGCCAAGATAACACGTTTTGCAAAAATAAAACTTTGAGCCAGTAGTGGCTTTCTCGTTGGGAAGAGATTTTGAACTATCTGTGTTGCGTGCATTTACTAAGCAGACGAGAAATAAGCTGAGTATTCTAGGGGTGATACCACACTAGGGTGGAGTTTTCTTCTCACTTCATAGTTTGCCCTATAAAACGTTTTTATACGCGAGAGCTATTACAATAAAATAATAACATTAGATACTATAATATATTTAGCACTTTGTAGATTAACTCCCTGGGTCAAAAGAAGCTGTGCTCATATGACTGCAATTCTACCATAACAAAAACTTTGAGGTAAGGTTTCTGTCAGTTATGGAAGCTGGTGCACCTCTTTGACGCCGCATGATATGATGTAACCAATTAAAAGTGTCCAAACATAATTATGACTATTTGAAATCCATGTGGGATTCTTACTCCACTATGTGCATCCTTCAAAGTTAAGATATGTTAGAAGTTTCAGAAATTTAAAATCCTTGAATATTACCCTTAGGTTTCACTTTCATGCCACATGGACTCCAACTTCAGTTACCTCTGAACTACATACTTACTTACCAAATAGGCGACCAACCGCTTAAACTGTTATGGCTGTCCAACAAGGCGCGCCAGTCGCTTTTTCTCTGGGTTTATTGGTGCCAATTGGTTACATCAAAGGAATTTAAATCGTTTTTACTACTTCCATCTCTGCGTTCACAGGCGGGTCGTCATTATTCATTCGCACAAAACCTTACTGCTGCGTTTTAATTCGCCAGACTATATTGATGTCTGCGTCAAGCTGGTACAGTTTATCATTGAATCGTCTTCGGTACTCGCCGTCGACAACGCGCAGAGGTCAGTAAATCTTTCGAAAAACCTTTCCCCACCTCCAGAGCCGCTTCGTGACTAAAATTGATACATCGCTTCTGTTAATATCCCGAAGATCTTACTTAATTTTATAGTCTGCAGGATTGAATGTCCATTCTCACCCTTTAATGGTACTATTCGTAATCTATAATGTCTGACATGCTTCCTGAGCTACACTTTGGAATAGAGAATCGTCAAATATCTAAGCGAGTTTTTGCTTTGAACAATCCTACTTTTTAGGATAAAAACTTCTATAGTTTGACTATCCATACGTTTATACTTTCACAGACGGTTCAAAGCCAACCTCTTGCAATATGTGTCTTTTTTTGTTAGAAGTATCAACTTTGTTTTTTCTGCTGCAAGCTGGATTCCGTGCAGGCCTAACCGCTCTTTTGTGGGTATCAGGAACTGATTGAGCTTTAGTAGTGCTTCGTCTTGACTGCATCATGTCGGATTTGAGTGGCGCAGTTCGAATTATCCTTATAATAATTTTGATTGTAGGGGGCTGTGAACCAAGAATGCGAATTTTTGTCTGAATATTTGGAAGTAGTTTACGGTTGGTTAGGTAACGCTGAGCGGATCGTTTCCTCCCCCACCGCACTTCCTTCATCTGCTATCACTGACCAAGGCTAATTTAACGGCGTGTGATGCCAGAAGGCAGTGTCCAGTCAGAATACCCGTCATGAGTCTACAGTCCACTATTTTTAATGACAGGAGAAACTTTGTTAGTCTAAGGTTGTAAGACCTACACATGATCTTCGACACTTTAGAACCCCATGCTTGGGTCCTCTCCTTTCCCGCATGTTCGATCATAAACAACTCTCGCTTTTTAAATTCCATCTATTTCCATTTGCCCTGGGACCCAATATAGATGTTTGCTCCTCCCTGTCCCAATTCTTTCCAGGGATTGCTTACACTCTGAAAACACTTTTAGATACTGTGCTTTGCGAGGTTATTATCAAGATTGCCACTTGGCTGTCAATCTGAAAGTTGACGCAGCTGCCGTTTAAGTTATTTGCTTCCAGTGTTTCTACTGCTTTTGTTACGGCTACTATTTCCGCTTGAAAAACGATACAGTGATCGGCAGCTTGAAGGATCTGTTTATTTCCGGATCAGCACAGTATGCCGCAGACTCTACTCCTCCCACTTCTTTGGAATCAATGGTGTACACGTGTATCGTCTCGTCCGCCATTTGGGCACCCTAGCACCAACCAACCACCTCTATTGTGACTCTAAGAGCCTCTTCGAAGTGCATATACGGAATCAGGTAGTCTGTTCGTCCTGTAATTGATGATGCTATACTACTATGACCATATGGCCTGCGCTCAAGCTACACAAGACACTGAGCTAGTTCCGATTCCGGTTGGATTCAATAACAAATATAAGTTCCAAGGTGAATTTTTTTCATGAAAAATAAGAACTAACCTAAAGTCCATATAAATTCAAGTGCATGTTTCAATTTACGTGTATTATGCTTTTTGGTTGTGCTTGTGGATTTTATTTGGTATCGCTTAACCACAGAAATGTGTTGAAGTGATGATACTCAATTTCTCGTTCATACTTTAGGCCTGGTGTGATCGGAGACTTGTGATCATTGTTGGTCAGTCAAAGGTAGCACTTGAATTCATCAAAAGTGCCGTGGCTGCCAAGCTTCGAATGCACCAATTCTTTCCTTGTTGATTGCAGGACTTTGCTTTGTCCTCATTCACCTCATTCCCATTTTTTCCTCTTAATGCAATCAACATTTCCTTATTGATATAAAAACGTAAGTGCAACGTACTCCAGCTCGGAGTATTCCATTTCTTTCTTGCTGTGTACCACATGGATCACCTATCGAAGATTATTGTCCAATAAATTACTTAAAGTAGTATTCATAAGCAAAGCAAAAGTTGGAGCAGGTAACCAAATATTTTATGAAAAAGTAAATATAACATTACCAATTACAAAAAAAAATCGCCATCGAAACTTACTTATGGTTTTTTATTCCTTCTAAACCATCTTTTCACTTCCTCAAGAGATCTCCACCGACGTGCAGTGCATTGCTTATGTCACGCCAACTCTTTGTTATTCTCGATTCTTCCAACCAAGTATTAGAGTTCTTACACGCTGTTGTCGTTTTGTTGTTTTAGTTTTAGTTTCTGTTACTGTCCTTCTACTGCTTATATATTTTTTTTTTTTTTTTTTGTCGCATTCGCGCTGTTAACTTTTTGTGCTTACCACAACATTTGGATGCCAAAACCGGAGTTGTCTTTGCAAATATACTTATCTTGTCGACGTGATATTTCCCTCTAACATATCCACTACTGCTCTTCTTTGTTCGCCTACCAATGTCTTTTCTTTGCAGAAATCGTAAGTGCACATAAGACTATCCAAAAAGAATCTACGTTGTCGCTTTTAAAGCGTAGATCGCTTTTATATAAACACTGACGAAAAAACTTTTGCACTCAACGCAGGAGTAGGAACAAAAATCATAGAACTATACCTTAAGCACGGCCACCGTGGTGTGATGGTAGCGTGCTCCGCCTACCACACCGTATGCCTTGGGTTCGCGACCCGGGCAAAGCAACATCAAAATTTTATAAATAAGGTTTTTCAATTAGTAGAAAATTTTTCTAAGTGGGGTCGCCCCTCGGCAGTGTTTGGCAAGCGCTCCGAGTGTATTTATGCCATGAAAAGCTCTCAGTGAAAACTCATCTGCCTTGCAGATGCCATTCGGAGTCGGCATAAAACATGTAGGTCCCGTCCGACCAATTTGTAGGGAAAAACAAGAGGAGCACGACGCAAGTTGGAAGAGAAGCTCGGCCTTAGATCTCTTCGGAGGTTATCGCGCCTTACATTTATTTTTTTTTATTTATACCTTAAGCACAGGCTTTTAAATTTTTGGTATATATACTATCTAACCAACTATCTATCTACTATAGGTTCGCAAAAATATTTATAGCCTCAACATTTTCCAAAAGGAAAACATTGCTAATTTCATGAAAAAACTATTTGTGCATCCATTTAAAAAATAAAAAATTTTTTACCTCTTATTCTATAGAAATAATACTCGTAAGAGACTTTCCAATGCCACCTAAATCAGCTTCATAAATATAAATATGTATAACTTTGCAATTTTTTTTAACAAAGTATGAGGAAAATGCTAATATTTGAATCTCTTTTAAATACGTCGGCCGTGGTGTGGTGGTAGCGTGTTCGCCTGCCACATGGTAGGGTGAAAATCCCGGGACAAGCAATATCAAGTACTTAATATAAGTGGTTTGGCAAACACTACAAACTTATGCCATGAAAAGTTGCTCAGCGAAAATACATCTGCTTTGCAGATGCTGCGGTTGGAGTCGACATGTAGTTAAATAATTACGTTCCTTCCGGCCAAGTTGTATTTATTTACCATTATTTTGGAACGATAACGATTTTGGGACGGTCTAATACACATACACGTATTTCACTTGATCACCTAAGTTCTTGGCTTTGTTTTCAAATAGGTGTATGCAACCATAACATAAAAACGCAACGCAGACTAAGTAGTACACTTTCCTGTGTATAGGCGTATTTACCTTTACGTACACCCAAGGGATGTTACGAATAAATTAAAAAATGTATACTTGTCGCGATATATAATAAGGGAGATTGACGCTGAGCTCCTCTTTCAATTTGCGTCCTACTTTACACTTGTCCCACAAATTGGCAGTATGGGACCTATGTCGTATTTAATGCCGACTCTGAACGCCATAATTATAATAATACAAGGCAGATGAGTTTTCGCTGAGAAGCTTTTCATGATAGAAATACACTCCGAGTATTTGCCAATATATCGCCGAGGGGCGAGGGCCGAGGGGCGACCCCGCTTATAATAACTTTTTCTCAAGTATTAGATGTTGCTTTCTACGGAACTTCAACCCAGAACCCTCGGTGTGTTAGGCAAACAAGCTACCACCATACCACGGTGGCCGACAGTGGGATATATAAAATGATGTGCAAATATTGCGTATGTGAAGATCTACATATATCTCATTTTTTAGCCATTTTTGAAAGATTATATGAAAACGAGCCGGACCCGTACGCATCTTCCGCAACAAATATAAAAGCCTCATATCAAATATCAACAGAAATCCGCTGTTCTGTCAATCAAATATCTATAAACTTACACGCGCTTGCGCTGCCATCTGGAGAATGTTAGCAACTGCCGGTAATGCAGTGTTAGTTCTAATCAAATATTCACAATAGTGCCATAGTACAAATAGATTTCTTTGTGTACTCACAATCGTTAATTTTTAACAAATTATTTTAATAAAATATAGCTAAACAAAAGCACTACGACTAATAATGCCAAAAGCTCGCTAATAGCAGGAATCTCCATCTTTACAACCAAAACTTTATTTATAGATTTGGATTCCAAATAAGAGCGAAAAAACAGCAATTAAAAATAATATATAAGATGGTTTTGTTTATATATAACATATACCTGTGGCTTTCAGGCATGAGCTGGCGTTGCTAAAGATGAAATAATAAAAAAATTATACCGAGAATACGCTGAGAAAAGGGTGACTTGTTCAGTTATGCTTGGAAAAATGCAGTTGTTTTCTGGAAAGATTAACATTTACATGGATATTGAAACACGCACTGACTCAATTTCGAAAAGGAAAGTGCCTTTTTGGTTATGTCGGGAAGCCATAGATATGGTATTGAGGTTATTATAATATTCATTGTATAACGGTTAAAAGAATCGAAATAGGTAAAGGCTTTTATGTATTGATATTATCATTCTCGAAAAGATATTTTTACCGGACCCTTCTTCCAACGGATTATTTTAGAATATATTGGTATTGATAGTAAGGAAGGCAAGTTTTATTTCAGAAAAGCGAACGTTGCCATATTTTGGCTCATATTTAGCTCGATTTCTTAGAAGTTTATTGAGGGGATGCGTATGCATTTGAAAATTGTTCAATTGGTGGGTAGACCTTGATCCAAACTATTAACTCGTCGAAAGACTGTTCGAAGAGGGAGCTCCTTTTTCTTGAGTCTTTTTATTCAGCTTAAATTTTGCATCCTTTAATTCGTCCAGTACACGAGCTTTCGTTTCCGTTTAAGGAGCTTAATTTCTTTTGGCCTTTCTGCAATTCATTGCAAAGAACTTGTTGAAAGTTCCCTCTGGTAGCACTTTCCAAAATTATTTAAACAAAATTTTCTTTACAGAATAACGAAGAGACTTCCTTTGTATATCAATAGATATGTTGTGACGAATATTAGCATCATTAAGCTGTTAGTAAATAATCATGCAACAACAAAAACATGAACCAGCCACTCTTATGTACGTGTACAATTAAAACTAGCAACACTAATGCAGAAGGCGACGAAGAGCTATCTCGCACACACAGATGTAGTCATCAGCCGAAGTAGTTACTCACACATGCACACGCATATGGCTATATACTACAAATATACATGTACTTATATAGCTGGTAACTAACCAAGCATGAGCTACAATTGTTCGAGAAATTACTAGACTTTAGGATAAATGGGTTAACGAGGAAACCGAGAATATAAAAGCAGCGCAAGCTGAGTAATAACTAATCAGTTTTGATTTAAACACGCTATTCGTTGTGAAGTACTACTCCCAAAGTAACCTAAATAAAGACCAGTTTGCAATGCTAAACTTTGGCGTGATTTATTCAAAGGTTTAGCGATTCGAACGTTAGCAGAAGGTTTCAAATAAGTTGAATTTCCCTAGATATGTTACAATATATATTATTCGTAACATCCTTAGTATACGTCCCTGTGCGTATATGAATATATTATCTGACATTACCAGCTAAAGTTCCATCTATAATTTTGCAGTTTTACTGCTTGATCAGTAGTTTTCCAATGCGTCTTGCGACTTTGCGACTTTTACAAGCTCATCTCACTATTAAGATACATATTTAACTCATTCATTGTCAGTTCATATGCTAGTTATGCTTTTATTGCTTCCTGAGAGCACTCTAAAATTATTTTAGTTTTGAAAATACATATACATATTCACATATTTTTATAAATTTTCTTTATATTTTTTTGTATTTATGAATTAAAATATTTTAATATATTTTTATTAATTTTTTTTTAATTTGTTCATTGTATTTGTATCTTTTTAATTAATTCATTTACAACATTTGATTGGTTCTTTTATGCTTATTTAAATTATATTTCATTATTAACTAGATAATTTACTTTATTCCGTTCTATTTCATTACAATTCATTTTACTTTATTTTCTACTAGAAATATGCAGGTTACGCGTAACTGGCCATGGGTAAAACACGAGTTGGTAAGATTGACTTCTGCTGCAGCTAATGAATGTTGTTGTATGATATATTTATATTTGTAACAGGATTCCCCTCGCGTAGGTGAGGTTGACAATTGAGTTGCAGAAGATCTGATGCTATAAAGGTTGGTATTATGCTCATCAATCCCTTGAATCGCAGCTAATGATCGTCCTTGAGCTTCATTGATAGGGATAGGAAATTTGAGGAATTTAAAATTTAAAAGACAAATCTATCGATATCAATGGAATCCTTGGTTTTGAGCTTTTTTGTTTTCGAAATTTTCCGATGAAATGAATTGCTTCAATGACATTCGTAAAAGTTTTGTCATGAAAAGCCTTGTCCCACTACATAAGCGTGGGGAATCGTAATAACGAAGCATAAATATTATGATATTATGGGCCCTTTTTTAAGGATCAATCGATGAGGAGAAATTTCTGATGGCTCAAAAGAGCTAATAAACTCAATCGGATATGCACAGCTTGGAACTCTTCCATGACTGTGTTAATAGAGTGATGAGTTTTCTTGGTTCTAGTGATATTAAGATCCTCATTTTAAGGTGAAAAAATGCCTTTTCTCAAAGCCATTTATAGTTTGTAAAGATAGATTTAATATTTGGAAGAAACGTTAGCTATTCAAGTGATGTCATAATTTCTCAAAAACTTGCAGGAAAAGGAATCAAATCTGTTAGTAAAGAAATAGGAATTTTGCAATAATTAATTTCAAGAAGTTGTTTAGCAAAAGCTGCTGCTGAAGTGTTTCCGGCAAATTGCCCTCTAAATAGCGTAAATTTTTGTACGTAATGCCGTATACAGACGAAAGAGCACGCATTTACTTCAACTGCGGCTATTCCAGAAAGTAACAGGAAGGCACCACCTTTGGGATGGTCATTACACCTTAAATTATTAGGGGTTTGGTCTAAAACTTGCAGCGACTGTTTATGAGTAATGGTGCACACCTTGCACACCCTCACTTTGGCCTGACCGTTTGCTTCTGTTGCACATTCGTGTATCACATGTTTGCATACAGTGGTTATTTAAATGCGGCGGTATACGTCCACCACACAAAGGGTATCCGCGGAATCTGAGAAAGTAACTGCCATAGTTATCTCGTTTTTTGCTCTTACATCAATTAATATCAAATCAAAAAGAAATGTTTTTTCCGGTTCCTCCAGGCGTATCCAAAAATTACAACCCTAAATATAACATAAAAGAATACTAAAGGAATAACAGCCAAACCCAATTCTGCAATCAAACTTTACGAGTTGAAATAACTTAAGTTTTTTGGGGCGCCACGCCCCTTCTTACTCACCCCTTATTTTCTTAGTGGTGTTAGGGATTGACCCAATTTAACTCTTTACTTGATTTCAATGTTCTTGCATGAATACTTCCAGAGTTATGCTGTATGAAACATTCCATTTGTATGGTAGGTGCCACCCCTTTGTATACCTTTCATAAACATGAAATGGTATATTAACTTTGGTCCGATGTTTGTAACGTTGAGAAATATAGAAGATAGACTCACCATTAAGTATACCGAATTGATCAGGGCGACGAACTGAGTTGATATAGCCATGTCCGTCTGTCCGTCTGTCCGTCCGTCTGTGTGTTTGAACGCAAACTAGTCCCTCAAATTTGAGATATCTCAATGTAATTTGGCACAGAGATGTATTTTTGTATTATATTAGACATTTGTCGCATCCGGTAGGATCGGACCACTATAACATATATCTCCCATACAAACGATCGTTCAGATAAGACGATTTTGGTTATTCCTGCCGCAATTTAAAAAGTATAAACGTGAAACTCGGTGATATATATTCATAGAAGATATCCTGAAAAAATCACTTCGCTCAGAGCTATATATAGTTATATCCCATACAACCGATCGTTCAGGTAGAAAGATTTTTGGCCATTTCTCCCTTAATTTAGAAAGTATAAACCGGAAACTCGGTGATATATATTCTAATATATCATAGAAGATATCCTGAAGAAAACACTTTGCTCGGAGCTATATATAGAATATATCCCATACAACCGATCGTTCAGGTAGAAAGATTTTTGGCCATTCTCCCTTAATTTAGAAAGTATAAACGTGAAACTCGGTGATATATTATATTTTAATATATCATAGAAAATTTTCTGAAAAAAATCACTTTGATCGGAACTATATATAGTATATATCCTATACAACCGATCGTTCAGATAGAAAGATTTTTAGCAATTTCTCCCTTAATTTCCAATATAAAAACGCTAAACTTGGTGATATTTATTCTAATGTATCATAGAAGATTTTATGAAAAAATCATTTCGATCGGAGTTATATATAATATATATCCCATACAACCGATCGTTCAGATGGAAAGATTTTTAGCCATTTCTCCCCTAATTTCCAACATAAAAACGTTAAACTTGGTGACATTTATTCTAATATATCATAGAAGATTTCGTGAAAAAACCACTTTGATGGGAGCTATATATAGTATATATCCCATACAACCGATCGTTCAGAAAGAAAGATTTTTTGCAATTTTTCCCTTAATTTCCAATATAAAAACGTTAAACTTGGTGATATTTATTCTAATATATCATAGAAGATTTTATGAAAAAATCATTTCGATCGGAGTTATATATAATATATATCCCCTACAACCGATCGTTCAGATAGAAAGATTTTTAGCCATTTCTCCCCTAATTTCCAATATAAAAACATTAAACTTGGTGATATTTATTTTAATATATCATAGAAGATTTTGTGAAAAAATCATTTCGATCGGAGCTATATATAATATATATCCCATACAACCGATCGTTCAGATAGAAAGATTTTTAGCCATTTCTCCCCTAATTTCCAATATAAAACGTTAAACTTAATGAGATTTATTCTAATATATCACAGAAAATTTCCTGAAAAAATCACTTTGATCGGAGCTATATGTATATAGTATATACCTATCCCATACAACCAATCGTTCAGATAGAAAGATTTTTGGTCATTTTTCCCTTAGTTTCCAATATATATATATTCTAATATATCATAGAAGATTTTTTGTAAAAATCATTTCGATCGGAGCTATATATAATATATATCCCATACAACCGATCGTTCAGATAAGGGGGTTTTTTGCCATTTTTATACTCAGTTGAGCAGAGCTCACAGAGTATATCAACTTTGATTTGATAACGGTTGGTTGTACAGGTATAAAGGAATCGAGATAGATATAGACTTCGATATATCCAAATCATCAGTATCGAAAAAAAATTTTATTGAGGGATGTCCGTCCGCCCGTCCGTCTGTCCGTTAACACGATAACTTGAGTAAAATTCGAGGTATCTTGATGAAATTTGGTATGTAGGTTCCTGGGAACTCATCTCAGATCGCTATTTAAAATTAACGATATCGGACTATAACCACGCCCACTTTTTCGATATCGAAAATTTCGAAAAACCGAAAAAATGCGATAATTCATTGCCAAAGACAGATAAGAAACTTGGTACGTGGGTTGGACCTTATGACGCAGAATAGAAAATTAGTAAAATTTTGGACAATGGGCGTGGCACCACCCACTTTTAAAAGAAGGTAATTTAAAAGTTTTGCAAGCTGTAATTTGGCAGTCGTTGAAGGTATTATGATGAAATTTGGCAGAAACGTTACTCCTATTACTATATGTATGCTTAATAAAAATTAGCAAAATCGGAGAACGACTACGCCCACTTAAAAAAAAATCTCGACAAGGCGTCCACCTATAGAACTAAGGCCTACGCCCTTTTAAAGTACTCATTAACACCTTTCATTTGATACCCATATCGTACAAACAAATTCTAGAGTCGCCTCTGGTCCACCTTTATGGCGATATCCCTAAATGGCGTCCACCCATAGATCTATGGCCTACTCCCTCTTAAAATACTCTTTAATACCTTCCATTTGATACACATATCATACAAACACATTCCAGGGTTACCCTAGGTCCATTTTACTACGAGGTGATTTTCCCTTATTTTGTCTCCATAGCTCTCAACTGAGTATGTAATGTTCGGTTACTCCCGAACTTAGCCTTCCTTACTTGTTTATTTTATATTTATCTTAAAAATCGTTTAGGTATGTAAATCTGTTCACTAAATATTTCCTATCTTATACATTACGAACGGGATAAGATTATTGTTTGGCCCCATTCATGAAAGGTATGAAGTCTTCGGCACAGCCGAAGACAATCCCGTCCTTACTTGTTTTATATTGAAGTTATGTTCAGCCTATGACCATCTTTAGAAGGTTTCTAGTGGGTGATTCAAATTTAGTTGTGATCGGCCGATCCATCTAGGGCGCAACGCGATTTATACATACATACAAACATTCATAATTTTAACTTTATATATATATATAGATAGAATATGCGAAAAGGCTAAAGTTAACAAAAAATTTAAACGGCGAAAGACTACTAAACAGCCAAAAGGAATAACAACCAAACAACTCTGTAGCCAAACTTGAGCTGTTATAATAACCTAAGTTAATACGGCAACCATAGTTCTGAAAAATCCCATTTTAAGAAAGTGACACGCCCCCTTTTCCCCAATTCCACATTTTACTGGAGGTGTTAGGACTTAACATCATATAGCTCCTTACCAATTTTCACTATCCTACTATTACTACATCCAGAGGTATGCAGTATGATATAGTCCATTTGTATGGGAAGTGCCACGACCCCTTCTCCCTCACCCCACATTTTCTTGGTGGTGTTAGGGATTGACTTCATATAACTCCTTACTGAATTTCAATCTTCTAGCATGGATACCTTCAAAGTTATGCATTATCAAAAATGCCATTTATATGGCAGGTGCCACGGCCCTTTTATATATGGAAATTATTTTTAGCCTATGACCATCTCTGAAAGGTTTCTAGTAGGTTGTGCAAATTTGGTTGTGATCGGTCGATCCGTTTAGGACGCAACTCGATCTATACCTAAATACATACATACATAATTTGAATTTTATATATGTAGATAGATATATTGGCCACCGTGGTGTGATGCTAGCGTGCTCCGCCTATCACACCGTATGCCCTGGGTTCAACTCCCGGGCAAAGCAACATCAAAATTGTAGAAATAAGATTTTTCAATTAGAAGAAAATTTTTCTAAGCGGGGTCGCCCCTCGGCAGTGTTTGGCAAGCACTCCGGGTGTATTTCTGCCATGAAAAGCTCTCAGTGAAAACTCATCTGCTTTGCAGATGCCGTTCGGAGTCGGCATAAAACATGTAGGTCCCGTCCGGCCAATTTGTAGGGAAAATCAAGAGCAGCACGACGCAGATTGGAAGAGAAGCTCGGCCTTAGATCTCTTCGGAGGTTATCGCGCCATACATTTATTTTTTTTTTTAGATAGATATATTTATTATTTCACGTATTATTTTGTTTAATTTAATTTAAACAATTTTTTGTTTGTTTTTATATCGGCCTACTGATTTGTAAGATCGCGGGTTTGAATCGAGCTCAAAGGGGTAACAATAATTATTTTATCATTATTATTGATAAGATACATATTTTCTTAATTGAATTTTTTCTTTCTTCTATTCCAATTAAAAATTTTTTCAATTAAGAAAAAATTTATCATAACAATAATAATGATAAAACAATTATTGTTAAGCCTTGAGCTCGATTCAAACCCGCGATCTTAATTTAATTTTATTTTGTTTTAATTTTTTCGTTATGTCGCACTTTATTTTGTTTTATTTTATTCTATTCATTTATTTATTTTAAATTTGCTTTAGTTAATTTTGTTTTATTTATTTTGTTTCATATTTTATTTTATTTTATATTATTTTATTTCATTTTATTTTATCTTTGTTTTTATTTGATTTTTTTTTTATTTTACCTTATTTTATTTTAGACTTTTTACTTTATTTCAAATTATTTAATTTTATTTTACTTTACATAGTTTTAAATTTTTTATTTTATTTAGTTCTTATTTTATTTCAATTTATTTGCTTAACTTTTTTGTATTCCTATTTTATCAATAAATTTGCTCATCAAAATACATGCCTTACTCAAATAATAGTCTCCCAGAGCGTGCAGAACACCGAAAAGCGCCCACAGTCGCATATGCGCGGGCAAAGACTAAATTACTTTTGTTAAAAAGCCGGTTTTCTGCATGTTTTGGTTTGTTTATCCAATGATTGTTATGATGCCTCTTTTCATATTTTACACTCAATTTAGAACTTTGAGCAATGTTAAAAATGCACTCAAATCTCCTCTTCTGTAATTCACAATGCTCACACTGTTATACGCTACATTCATACAAATGTGAAGTGTGTGGTGAAATTTAGGCAACTAAGTTTAATTTCGTATTAAATATTTACACAGTGCAATATACATAGTGGCTTTTTGTGCAATTTAAACATTCAGTCTGTGTGTTTATATATCATAGATTTTCACAAAAATTTGTGATACCTTTTTGTTGGTAGCTGCTATTAATTAGCAAGTCATTGTGTGCCCTTTTTGCTTTCTGTTGTGTTCGCTGCTAGCTATACGCCAGTGCTCCAAAATAACTCTCGCCCATATTTTTTGAACAGCTGTTCAATTTATCCTTTCTTTTGCCTATTTTTCTTTTGCGTTTGTTTAACTTTGCAATTATGTTGGATTGCTGTGTCAAGAAGTGCACCAATCAAAAGTAAATTTCCCGTGGTGATACTTATGTTTGTTGTTGGCTCTGTGATAATATGGCTCATGTTATCTGTGCCGGTTTCTCTCACATAGGTGGTCGGGTGGTTGACCTAATATCCCGCAAAATTGGACTGAACTGGACATGTCATGATTGTCGTTCCGTAGAAAATGACATGCGAGCTTTTATGAGGCAAACTCAGAAAGATTTTTATTGGGTTTCGTGACCTTAACGAAAGATTCAAAACGATGGAGGCTCACTTTAAAAAATTTAAAGTGATATCTGAATCCCCAAAATGTAAAAAATGTATGCCCAACAATGACTCCAACTTAGCTTCGAGTCAGGGGCAAAGCTGTCCTCCTACGAATGTCCGTTCAACCGCGTTGACTGATACGAACAGGCTTACCAAAGACGTTATGAACAATGCAGATCAGGAATCTCCACAAGAATCTCCACAAGGTTGTGTCGAGACTTCCAGTGAGACGATCTCTGGCAAATTAAACAATGCACGAACTAATAGTGGTACCTTTGCGGCTGTTTGTTCTACGTCACCAATGTTGATTTCGCTGGACTCCCCAATTCATCATACACCTCCACCGGTATCTTTAGCTCCAACAATAACAGTTACCGATACTGGGGTTGTTGCTAGCGATACAAGTGTACCTGAAAAAAATAGTACTTCTTTGACGGGCTCGACAACCAACGCTAGGTCAAGCAATGCGTTTTCTGTCAACTGTTCTATAACGGCCGCACCTTCCCAGCTCTCTGGTGTGCTATCCGCTACTCCTTTGCAAGTGACTGCCGTGCCACCTCGTAGGGCTGTATTTGTGTCCCGATTACACACCTCGCTTACCGAAAATGACATTGCGTTTGCTCTAAACTTGGTGTTGCACCCACTAGTAACATCAATGTGTACAAATTTAACTTTAAATATGAGAGAGACATCTCCTCATTTAAAATATCCCTTTCAGATGAATATTTCGATAAGGTACTTGATTCCTCTTTTTGGCCTAAGCATACTGTGGTTCACTTGTTCACGAGAAAGGCGAGGGCCGAACCTGTTTCATTACAGCCAAAAAACGGTATGACGAACACAGTAATAACAACACAAAGGTAATTGCTGATCTGTCCCGTCTTCTCATTAATTGCCAAAATGTTCGTGGTTTACGATCAAAACTTGTTCCATTCTTCCTTAATTCTTTCAACTTTTCTGCGCAAGTTGTAGCTTTTACGGAGACCTGGCTAAAGCCTGATAATTACAATTCTGAGGTTTTTTCAAATAAATATGCTGTTTATCGGCGTGATCGCATCTCTAGAGCGGGAGGTGTCCTTATTGCTGTTAAATCTAACCTATCATCTGAGTTGATTTCGCTGGACAATATCTCTCATATCGAATTCATAGCAGTTAGGCTTTCATTCGGTAGCTATAGCGTAATTGTTTGCTGTTCGTATATACCACCTCGTTCGGATATGGATGTTTATGGTAGTCATAGCTCGGCCATCTGCGATTTGAATTCGCAGTTGGGAGATAACGATCGACTTGTTGTTGTTGGTGACTTTAACTTGCCAACAGTTAGTTGGGTTAATATAAGTGATTCAAACTTTTTAACTCCCACTGCTCAACATGAGTTTCTCGATTGCTTGTTAGACTCATCTCTTTTACAGATTAACAATGTTCCAAATAGTGGAAATAAAACTCTGGATTTAGTATTTGTGGATGGCTCGGTGGGTACTGCCCTTACGCAAATACCGCCTTTATCCCTTCCAGAAGACCATCTTCACCCTACGCTAGAGATATCACTTGATATCAGCCTACCCCGTAGGATTCAAGTACAGTCTCGTCCCCGATCTAGATGCTTCTACAAAGCGAATTTCATTATGCTCAATGATCTGTTGGCTTCCCATGATTGGTCGGATCTCTATGCTTGCACTGATGTCGATTCGGCTATCTCTATATTTTACAGTACGCTTGATGGCTTCTTTGATACCTGCATTCCTACTCGCTATACCCTATGTTCGAATAAGCCCCCTTGGCTTTCAAGGCAACTTATCAGACGTAATAACATTAAATCTAGGCTTTATAAGAGATTCAAGAAATCTGGAGCATCTGCAGACCTCTTTAAATATCTAATAGCTCGTTCTACATTTCACCGTCTTAACCAGCTTTGTTATAAAAATTACTTGAGTTGTTGTAAAGCCCAATTTTTTAGAAATCCAAAAAAGTTTTACAGTTTCGTAAATTCAAAGCGGAAAACTTCTGGGTATCCTTCCTCATTAACCTTTGGAGGTAAAAAAGCTTGCACTAATGACGACGTTGCTGAACTATTTTCTGAGTTCTTTAAGTCCACGTATTCATCCAGTGGTTTTCATTCCGGTCAATAGCCCTATCGCTTAGATAGCTCGAATTACATTAGGAATCCTGCTATTGATGGTAATATTGTTCTTTAGAGTCTTCAATCTTTGAAGCCCACCTTTTCTCCGGGACCGGACGGTGTTCTTAGTTGCGTGCTTAGGTACTGCGTCGAAAACATGTATGAGCCTATTTTAAAATTATTTGAGCTATCTCTGGGATCTGCGTCATTCCCGGCACTTTATTATACCACTGCATAAAAAAGGTAGTAGGTCAAAAGTTGAAAACTACAGGGGTATTGCTAAACTTTCAGTCATTCCTAAAGTCTTTGAACAGATTGTTACCAGTCAACTCCAATATCAGTGTTCTAGTCTTTTATCTCCATGCCAACACGGTTTTATTCGTCAAAGGTCAAGCACTACAAATTTGCTTGTATTCACCTCTATAGTTATGGAAGGATTTTTAGCGAACAAGCAAACGGATGTCATCTACACGGACTTCAGCAAAGCATTTGATACCATCAACCGTGAGTTGCTTATTCATAAGCTTGATTTACTGGGCTTTCCGTTTCACCTATTAATGTGGCTGAAAAGCTATCTTTCTAACCGGACCCAAAAAGTCCTGTTCAAGTGCAATCTGTCGGAATCGTTCGGAGTTTCCTCCGGCGTACCCCAGGGAAGTCACCTAGGCCCTTTGCTCTTTGCCCTTTTCATTAATGACTTGCCACAGACAATATTATATTCCCATACTATAATGTATGCGGATGATGTAAAACTTTGCTACACTTACTGTCCTACCGATTTGAGTTCCTTGTTCCTCGTTCCAATGTTGGTGCACAACAAATTTACTAGCTTTAAATTGCTCTAAATGTAAGCATATGACATTTCACCGAGTGAAGCCAGCATTGAAATCTTATGTAATAGATGGTACGCCTTTGGAGCGTATATCTATTGCAAATGATCTAGGTGTCCTTTTTGATCCGAAATTGAATTTTAACATGCATATTTCATCTATAGCCAACAAAGCGTTGGGTTTACTTGGATTTGTTAAAAGATGGGCTAAAGAGTTCGATGATCCGTACCTCACTAAGGTTCTTTACACATCGCTGGTTCGTCCAATACTCGGGTATTGTTCATTCGTTTGGTCACTTGTTTCTCAAAAGCATATAAAGCGTCTTGAGTCAGTTCAAAAGCAATTTTTGATATTTGCATTGCGCGGCCTTAATTGGGACTCAAGTCTCCACCTTCCTCCGTACAGAAGTAGACTTCTTCTTATTAACTTACCCACTCTGGAAAATCGGAGAATATTACTGGGGGTATTGTTCATCCATAAGCTCATTATTGGAGAAATTGATTCTGCGGACCTCCTCAGCCGCTTGTTTTTTGCGGTTCCCCCTAGAGTATCCAGACACTACGTTCCTTTCTATTTACCCCTTTGTCGACGAAACTTTGCTAAAAATAATCCTCTTCTTATCTGGTGCGCGCACTACAATGACTTGTATAGCTGTATCAGTCTTAAATGTACTTTTGCCACTATACGTAATGCAATACTTGCCTATCTAATTTAAGAGATACAAGCTAATTAAATTCGCCGGTATTTTATTCCTTCCATAAAAAACAGGAACTATCTCGCTTAAGGATGGAGGAACATTTATCAACATGTATCATTAAGAAGGAACAATACAGTACTGTATTGATTGGAATCTGGTGCATTCCAACAACGTAAAAAACATGCTTTTTCATGAGTCACTGACAGGAATCGTATGCATTCCGGCAATATAATCTTATGGGTCAGGCATCGAGCTGATTGGAATCTGGTGCATTCCAACAAAACAGGTCATATTACTTTTTTATGCCTTGTGATGGCGTATCCTCATTACACTACTCTTAGCACTGCCGGATTCCCATGACATGCTGACTGGAATATTGTTGCATTCCAACAGGGACATTGGAATCCACTGCATTCCGAAATCATGCTGAGCGGAATCTGATGCATTCCGCCAGTATAAGATTTCGGCATAAGATCTTATTTCTGCTCATATTCCTCATTATTATTATATTCTGAAATTAAATAGTAATGTACATTAATATTTCTTTGTTTGTAATATAACATTGTTGAAATCTCGATATATCTTAAATTTTATCTTTTGAGTTGTATATTTATATATATTTTATATTATGCAGTCGACCATAGTTTGTCGTCGACTTTAAATAATAAATAAATAAAATCACCATCTTTGACTATTATTGTAGTTGTTGCAGCACCATTTAACCTGCGACAACAATTTTATCGAGGTTATAGAAGAGTACTATTAGGAAGTGTATAACTATGTATATAATTCTACGTTTCCGCCAGTTTTTTTGAACTGCTGAAATAGGTCCAAAAATGCCTGGAGACGTGTTTTGATCTCGACATCAATAATCCGAATTGAAACCCAGTTCTACGCACTAATTTTCAGGAATACCGGTATAATCTTAGTTTTAACCCAAATTTCGTTAGGTCATTTACTCTCAAACTTTTAAACTTTTACAAGGCCTTTGGAGAATTTGGCCGTTTTAACGGCAACCAATTCTGTTTTTTTTTTTTTTTCTTCTTCCAAATTTTCGTGTGCGTGCTTGGGATTTGATTTATTTCCACTCATTGAGCCTTTCCACTGTTGTTAAATTTCGAATACTTCAACTCAAGCATACAGTCGTACATCCATGTACATACATATAACATAAATAATTTCATAGAAAAAAATCTGGAGACTTGAGGAACAAAATTTATTTTCAATTGTTTTTTATAAACTCGTCCACTTACATTCATATATATTTTGGCACTTTGTATCAGAAAGGGATTTGAAACTTAGTAATGCTGTAAGTTGAAGTGTAGAAAATAACATTAATTATTTATGTTATAAATGAATTTACATTCACTCATTGCCATTGGCACATTTCCTACTTATTAAATATTTTTTTTAACCGCCTACAACTTTTTGCGGCTTTCTTTTGTGTTTGTCACCAAACACTGCGAAATACAAAAAAAAAAAAAAAATAAATGTAAGGCGCGATAACCTCCGAAGAGATCTAAGGCCGAGGTTCTCTTCCAATTTGCGTCGTGCTCCTCTTGATTTTCCCTACAAATTGGCCGGATGGGACCTACATGTTTTATGCCGACTCCGAACGGCATCTGCAAGGCAGATGACTTTTCACTGAGAGCTTTTCATGGCAGAAATACACCCGGAGCGCTTGCCAAACACTGCCGAGGGGCGACCCCGCTTAGAAAAAATTTCTTCTGATTGAAAAACCTTATTTCTAAAATTTTGATGTTGCTTTGCCCGGGGTGCGAACCCAGGGCATACGGTGTGATAGGCGGAGCACGCTACCATCACACCACGGTGGCCGCCGCGAGCTACAAACTACTGAAAAAACAAGCGCAAAACAAGTAAATAAAAAAAAACGTTTGTTAATTTGTTGAAAATAAAAATGTTACTGCATTTGTTTGTCTCTTCACATTTTATTTATTCTCTGTTCTTTTTGCTGTTCTAAAATGTTTTGTTGTTAACAAATTTATATCTACACAGGTTGTACCTAAAAAAAAGAAAATGCACTGAAAGCAACAATACAAATTAAAACAAGTAAGGACGGGACTGTCTTCGGTTATGCCGATCCTTCATACCTTTCATGAATGGGGCTGAACAATAATCTTATCCCGTTCGTAATCTCCAAATAATCGGATGTATAAGATAAGAATTATATAGTGAACAGATGTAGATACCTAAACGATTTTTAAGATAAATATAAAATAAAAAATGGCAAAAAACCCCCTTATCTGAGCTATCGGTTGTATGGGATATA
The DNA here is from genome assembly GCF_040869045.1 of Eurosta solidaginis. Taxonomy (NCBI): domain Eukaryota; kingdom Metazoa; phylum Arthropoda; class Insecta; order Diptera; family Tephritidae; genus Eurosta; species Eurosta solidaginis. The sequence continues at coordinate 171,401,477 of NC_090321.1, read as the reverse complement.
TATTATATATAGCTCCGATCGAAAAGATTTTTTTATGAAATCTTCTATGATATAGTGGAATAAATATCACCAAGTTTAACGTTTTTATATTGGAAATTAATTAAGAAGCTCCGATCAAAGTGATTTTTTCATAAAATCTTCTGTGATATATTAAAATATATACCACCGAGTTTCACGTTTATACTTTCTAAATTCAGGGAGAAATGGCCAAAAATCTTTCTATCTGAGCGATCGGTTGTATGGGATATATACTATATATAGCTCCGATCAAAGTGATTTTTTCGGAAAATCTGCTATGATATATTAGAATATATATCACCGAGTTTCACGTTTTTACTTTCTAAATTACGGCAGGAATGACCAAAATCGTCTTATCTGAACGATCGGTTGTATGGGAGATATATGTTATAGTGGTCCGATCCTACCGGATCCGACAAATGTCTAATATAATACAAAAATACATCCTTGTGCCAAATTTCATTGAGATATCTCAAAATTTGAAGGACTAGTTTGCGTTCAAACAGACAGACGGACAGACAGACGGACGGACAGACGGACATGGCTATATCAACTCAGTTCGTCACCCTGATAAATTCGGTATACTTAATGGTGAGTCTATCTTCTATATTTTTCAGCGTTACAAACATCGGACCAAAGTTAATATACCATTTCATGTTCATGAAAGGTATAAAAACCTTTACCTTTAGGCGATATGATTTGTTGGCTGAGTTGAAAGCATTTCCATTGTTGCCACACCATATTTTTATTCCAAACTAAAATGTGAAATGAAAATATTTTAAATGCCCGTATGGTGATATACAACACAACTTGTTTGAGTTGTCTCAGCTTTCAAAATTCAAAAAATTCTTTTTATCAAGGTCTAGTCATGGGCAAAGCAACAGATGAAGTGCATACGCGAAGGAGAAAGCACTAAAAGTTTTCTATGTACACGAAGGGGTCAGTTATATCCCGTGGATGAATTCTCATTTCAACATAGCCCAGTTTATGTGGAACTTTAATGTTTGCATCCTCTTTCCCCATAGCTTTGGACTGAATATGTAGTCATTGGCAACGTAGTCAGCAAACTTTTCCACTCTCCGAAACTTTCTCTGGACTGAGCCTTATTATTATACAATTCAACAAGCACCTCATGCAAATGGAAAAAGGTGAACCTTGTGATAATAACCTTGAGGGTCCGCCTAGCTTTGCAGAGTGTGTTCCGCATGCGGAGGGCCTTTTGTATAAAGTCGCCTGCTATAAAGAAGTGTAAATACGTAACAATTCTGTAAGCGGGTTTTGTGCTGGGCTTCATACTAGCTGCGTTAAAACAATTTTCAATGGAAAGCAATAACAAGCCCTAAATAAGAGCTTTTTTCTTTGATGACGATCATGGTAATGTGCGTGAGTGATCTGGACACTTTTAAGGGAAGCTAGTGCTGCCCGACTGATTGATGTCTTTGCGAATGCATCCTTCCAGAATGGATGACGAACGAGGAATGGCATTATACCATAAGTTGTTTGCTACATCTTATACTGTGGATAGAAGAAGATATTACCATAGCCGGTATGCGTTTTTTATTTTATGAGTTCATCAAGGAGAATGTGTGTAAAAATCCAAACAGTTTTTGTTTTATTTGTGTCGCGCATGCATATGTGCAAGGAATTTCGCTTGAATCCGTCAGACCTAGTAAAACGAGCGTATATGGATTCACTCGGTTCCCCATATGAAACTAATAACAAACCCTGGATTCGAAGTTTCGTATGTAAAGGTTGTGTCGAGTCATTACGCTTATGGGCAATTAAAAAAGGACCAAACTTCTGTGATATGGCGTGAAGCGTCGGACCAGCGACTGTTATTTTTTCGTGGTAAACATAACAGGAATAATAATCACTCTAAATGGCTTCATCCCAACTTACTGACTCCGACCGTACAATATTACCTCTTCAGCATATCAAATTCGGTCTTATGAAACAATATGCATGTAAAGGCCTTACATGCCAATCTAATAAAAACGCATTGAGGGTTTTCAACGCACGCACCTAAACGGATTTTTTGCCCGAACCGAAATAAGTATGCGTTGTGACAATATAAAACATGTATGCAAACGTCAAACCGAAATGTCACGCAGATCAAAAATTGGAAATCGAGTTAGCTTTTTACGCAGTAAATTCAATTTCGGTTGCTCTCCTACAATTTATATGTGCATGAGACATTTTTGACAGAAAACTGCTGCAGTGCGTTTTTATTAGGTTGGAATGTTAAGGCTTAGTTTTCTTGAAATTGGTACCCCTACTTTACTCAAATAGGTGAATATTCTGTAATATATTTGAAATTATTCATAAACATAAACAACATTTTTGACTTTATATATGCTTTTTCTTGTATTTACAATAACAAATAATGAAAAAGCCCATGAAAATGTTAAAATGTTATTTTACGGATCGTCTGCCGTAAGTTTTCGAAAGTTTACAACAAAGTCGACTGCTCTTTAGTGATCGTAATATAACGGCACTGCTTTTGGAGGAAACCAAACCTTGAGACAAAAATGGTTAATGTCTGAAATACTTTTCTACATCATTTCCTAAACTGAGTTATGAAAAGGTGAAAGCTGGAATTTTCGATGGCCCACAGATTAGAAAACTGATTTGCGATCCAGAGCTGACTAACCACATGAAAGCACCTGAAAAATCTGCATGGCAGCAGTTCATTTAGGTTGAACTCGCCGGTCCATGAGGACCTCACATAGACTGAATGGATTTAAAAAGTTTTATTTTTCTAGAATTTCTAGCACAATTTTTCACTTTTATAGAACCTAAAAATAAAAGAAGGCAGAAAGAACTTGCAGTGCATTTGCAAAGGCCAATGAAATTAATTCATCACCGTCAATTAATAACAACAAATAAACAATTATTGGTTTATTATTTGTGCTTCTGTTAATGGCACAAAGCAAATCTTGTTCCTGAAATTAGCCTGCCAACAGCAAGCCTATCGGTGGTACATCCGAGCATACAAAGTAAGTTCGATCCAAAGAATAAATCTATGCGAAAAAGGCAAATGGGAGAATTTACACACTAACAAAGACATGGCGTTGGCTGAATGTGTTTTGTCTAATCATCATAGAAGTTCGGGTTCGAATCCCACTCTCAAAAGAAAATGCTTTGAAGAGACTTACAATATATAATCGTAACAGCTGTCGCCTTGTCAGTTCTGATGCCCGGTTGTTTTAATTGTACCAAAATTATTAAATAAAACAAGTAAGGAAGGTTAAGTTCGGGTGTAATCGAACATTACATACTCAGTTGAGAGCTATGGTGGCAACATAAGGGAAAATAACCATGTAGGAAAATGAACCGAGGGTAACCCTGGAATGTGTTTGTATGACATGTGTATCAAATGAAAGGCATTAAAGATTATTTTATGAGGGAGTGGGCCATAGTTCTATAGGTGGACGCCATTTAGGGATATAGCCATAAAGGTGGATCAGGGTTGACTCTAGAATGCGTTTGTATGTTATGGGTATCAAAGGAAAGGTGCTAATGAGTATTTTAAAAGGGAGTGATCCTTAGTTCCATAGGTGGACGCCGTTTCGAGATATCGCCACAAAGGTGGACCAGGGGTGACCCTAGAATTTGTTTGTACAATATGGGCATCAAACGAATGGTGTTAATGAGTATTTTAAAAGGGAGTGGGCCTTAGTTCTATAGGTGGATGCCGTTTCGAAATATCGCCATAAAGGTGGACCAGTGGTGACTCTAGAATGTGTTTGTACGATATGGGTATCAAATTAAAGGTATTAATGAGGGTTTTGAAAGGGAGTGGTGGTTGTTGTATAGGTGGTCGCCTTTTCGAGATATCGCCATAAAGGTGGGCCAGGGGTGACTCTAGAATGCGTTTGTACGATATGGGTATCAAATGAAAGGTGTTAATGAGTATTTTAAAAGGGAGTAATCCTTAGTTCCATAGGTGGACGCCGTTTCGAGATATCGCCATAAAGGTGGGCCAGGGGTGACCCTAGAATTTGTTTGTACAATATGGGCATCAAACGAAAGGTGTTAATGAGTATTTTAAAAGGGAGTGGTGGTTGTTGTATAGGTGGTCGCATTTTCGAGATATCGCCATAAAGGTAGACCAGGGGTGACCCTAGAATTTGTTTGTACAATATGGGTATCAAACGAAAGGTGTTAATGAGTATTTTAAAAGGGAGTGGGCCTTAGTTCTATAGGTGGACGCCGTTTCGAAATATCGCCATAAAGGTGGACCAGTGGTGACTCTGGAATGTGTTTGTACGATATGGGTATCAAATTAAAGGTATTAATGAGGGTTTTGAAAGGGAGTGGTGGTTGTTGTACAGGTGGACGCCATTTCGAGATATCGCCATAAAGGTGGACCAGGGGTGACCCTAGGATTTGTTTGTACAATATGGGTATCAAAATAAAGGTGTTAATGAGTATTTTAAAAGGGAGTAATCCTTAGTTCCATATGTGGACGCCGTTTCGAGATATCGCCATAAAGGTGGGCCAGGGGTGACTCTAGAATTCGTTTGTGCAATATGGGTATCAAACGAAAGGAGTTAATGAGTATTTTAAAAGGGATTGCGCCTTAGTTCTATAGGTGGACGCCTTTTCGAGGTATCGTAATAAAGGTGGACCAGGGGGACTCTAGACTTTGTTTGTACGATATGGGTATCAAATTAAAGGTGCTAATGAGTATTTTTAAAAGGGAGTGAGCCTTCGTTCTATAGGTGTTCGCCTTTTCGAGATATCGACATAAAGGTGGACCAGGGGTGACTTTAGAATATGTTTGTACGATATGGGTATCAAATGAAAAGTGTAAATGAGTATTTTAAAAGAGCGTGGGGTTTAGTTCTATAGGTGGACGCCTTTTCGAGATATCGCCATAAAGGTGGACCAGGGGTGACTCTAGAATGAGTTTGTACGATATAGGTATCAAATTAAAGGTATTAATGAGAGTTTTAAAAGGGAGTGGTGTGAAGGCGTTTTCCAGATATCGACCAAAATGTAGACCAGGGTGACCCAGAACATCATCTGTTGGATACCGCTAATTTATTTATATATGTAATACCTGCCAAGATTTTAAGGGTTTTTTATTTCGCCCTGCAGAACTTTTTCATTTTCTTCTACTTAATATGGTAGGTGTCACAACCATTTTATAAAGTTTTTTCTTAAGTTATATTTCGCGTCAATAAAACAATCCAATTACCTTACCATGTTTCATCCCTTTTTTCGTATTTGGTATAGAATTATGGCATTTTTTTTCTTTTTTCGTAATTTTCGATATCGAAAAAGTGGTCGTGGTCATAGTCGGATTTCGTTCATTTTTCATACCAAGATAAATTGAGCTCAAGTAAGCACGTGAACTAAGTTCATTAAAGATATGTCGATTTTTGCTCAAGTTATCGTGTTAACGGCCATGCGGAAGGACAGACGGACGACTGTGTATAAAAACTGGGCGTGGCATCAACCGATTTCGGCCATTTTCACAGAAAGCAGTTAGCGTCATAAAATCTATGCCCCTACCAAATTTCAAAAGGATTGGTTAATTGTTGTTCGACTTATGGCGTTAAAAGTATCCTAGACAAATTAAATGAAAAAGGGCGGAGCCACGCCCATTTTGAAAATTTCTTTTATTTTTGTATTTCTTTGCACCATATAATTACTGGAGTTGAATGTTGACATAATTTACTTATATACTGTAAAGATATTAAATTTTTTGTAAAAATTTTACTTAAAAAATTTTTTTTTTTTAAAGTGGGCGTGATCCTTCTCCGATTTCGCTAATTTTTATTAAGCGTACATATAGTAATAGGAGTAACGTTCCTGCCAAATTTCATCATGATATCTTCAACGACTGCCAAATTACAGCTTGCAAAACTTTTAAATTACCTTCTTTTAAAAGTGGGCGGTGCCACGCCCATTGTCCAAAATTTTACTAATTTTCTATTCTGCGTCATAAGTTCAACTCATCTACCAAGTTTCGTCGCTTTAGCTGTCGTTTGTAATGAATTATCGCACTTTTTCGGTTTTTCGAAATTTTCGATATCGAAAAAGTGGGCGTGGTTATAGTCCGATATCGTTCATTTTAAATAGCTATCTGAGATGAGTGCTCAGGAACCTACATACCAAATTTCATCAAGATACCTCAAAATTTACTCAAGTTATCGTGTTAACGGACGGACGGACGGACGGACAGACATTGCTCAATCAAATTTTTTTTCGATCCTGATTATTTTGATATATGGAAGTCTATATCTATCTCGATTCCTTTATATATGTACAACCAACCGTTATCCAATCAAACTTAATATACTCTGTGAGCTCTGCTCAACTGAGTATAACAAGTAAGGGTGTCTAAGTTAGGGTGTAACCGAACATTATATACTCAGCGTGAATTTCAATTGTACAGTTCATTTTAGATAAATTAGTTTTTCGAATTATGTTAAGAGGTACTTTTCTTTGAGGGTCCACAAATGTTGTGTAACATTTGATGGGAATACAGGCGTGGCACGGCCCATTAAAAAAATGTCTCCCAATTTCCTCTTACAATAAAACTTGGAAAGTGAAATATCATTCATACAAAACAATTTTTCTTTGAGATATAGTTTAGCATTTTATATTATAACATAGGCCCAGGTTTTGATAGGATTTTTCAGTTTGGTCTGTAAATAAACTTCTGATAACACTACGGCCTCATTCAGTATATGTGAGGTCCTCATGGACCGGCCAGCTCAACCTAACCTAATCTAGCTTATTATTCTAGTCTACGTCCCTTTGAAGCCTCTTTTATATAAAAGTTTGCCTGGTATTTAATCGGTAAAAATCGTCCATTTTTACTAGAAATATTGCATGCTATAAGGAAAGTATGTATTCCCGATTTTATTGCGATATATTAGCTTTTCTTCGAGTTTTGGCTCCCAAAACATAGAAAATTGCTTGGTCATAAAAGGAGCGGTGCCACGCCCATTTTCAAATTTTAAATTTGTTTCCCTTTTTTTGTTATAATTCGACTTGGGAAATGAAACACCATGATATAAAGCTATGATTTGTAAAGATATAGCTTATTTTGTTCATCCACGACCCTTTTGAAAATCTGTTATATAAAAGTGGGGTTGGTACTGAAACGATTTCGTTAATTTTTCTTCAAAGCATTCTTTATAGTAAAGGAACCTCTCCGTCGAATTTTTTTATGATAGGTTTAACGGTTTTTCAATTTATCACAAATAAGTGGTGCCAGGAGTCTCAATATCAGTCCACACATCCAATTTCAAAATTCTAGGTGTATATTTATTAAATAATCAGGTTTGTTGTGGTTCCAGAACCATATATTTGTATAATGTTGGAGTGGTTATTATCCGATTTCGAAAATTTTAAATAGCATGTATCTCAATATTTACCCAAGTTATCGTGTTCACAGACAGACGGACTTACATGGCTAAATCAATTCCTTTTTTCATCCTGAGCATTTTAATATAGGAAATCTGTATTTATCTCGATTCGTTTATACCGTTACGATCAACTAACCATTATGTTACCAAAATTAATACACTCTGTGTGGAAATCACGCTGAGTATAATAAGAGCGCAAAATTGCTGACTCATTATATTTTGCACTTTTTTTCAAATTAGCTTAATTGAAAATGGTATTACATAAGCTATTAACATTGTATGAATGCTTTTTATAGTGCAAAAAGAGAAAACAATAAAAACAAATAAGTTTTTAAAAAAGTTGAACTTAAGTATACAGGTAAGTACATTTACTTCGTTAGGTTAGGTTAAACTAGCCGGCCGTGAGGAGCTCATATAGACTGAATTAGTTCGTAGTGTAACCAGTAGTTTTTAACGACCAAACCACAAAACTCTATCAAAAACCAGGTACTATGTTATGAAAATACCCCGTCCTCTTGGCAAATACCAGAAGCCTATGCCACTTCCTGCTTCTAGATCTTAAATCTGTAACACTTCTTATAGCTGGAGTCTTAGCCTGTCAAGCACAGGGCATAAGCGCAAAACGTGCTCCATCGTTTAATGGCATAAGGCGCCTGAAGGCAGTGTCCAATCAGAGTCCCGTCATGAGCCTACATTGATCTCTTTTTAATGATAGTAGTACCTTTGTTAGTCTAAGTTTGTAGGAACTACGCATCATCTTCTACACTTTACAACCCGGGCTTGGGTCCACGCATGGCCGATCATGTGTAATTCTTACCTTCTCTTAATCTCGCCCAATCTAATTGGGACGTCTATGGAGCAAGCTTCGAAGGATGCGCTCTTTTTAGCTAGCTCATTCGCTTTACATAGGCTCTGGGACTCAATATATAGTATACTTATCCCTATCACGATTCTTTCCAGGAATAGCTTACACTCTAACACACTTTTAGCTATTGTGCTATGCGAGATCAATGCCTTAATTGCTGCTTGGCTGTCAATATAAAGGTTGAAGCGGGCGCAGTTTACGCTATTTTCTTCCAGGGTTTTTATTGCTTTGGTTATCGCTAATACTTTTTTCTGGATCAGCATAGTATACCGCAGACTCTACTCCTTCCACTACTATGGAACCAACCATGTCCGTGCTCTAATGGATGACGATGTACTACTATCGCCGTTTGGTCTGCGCTCAAGCTACCCCGAGGCACTAAGCCTCGTTGCAGTTGTTAACGCTATGTTCTTTGCCACTATATCTACTTTGGAATGTGCAGGATTGCATACAGTGTAAACGGCATGGTGGTTTTCAGGGCCTCCGTAATGCTAAATAATGATAGCCTGCTTACTCGCTCTAATTTTGAGGTAGCTTCTTTTGTGTGTGACTGTCTACCAAAAAAAGACTTCATACTATAGGATACAATCGCTGTAAATGTCATTAGCACCCAGATAAATTGCGGTTTGAATCAATATCCCCACCATAGAACAGTACTCGTAGCGTTAGACCTATCAAAAGCTTTTGATACGGTCAACCATGGCTCGTTACTGCAAGACCTGGAAGGGTCCACCCTTCCCCCATGTCTTAAAAGGTGGACCGCAAATTATCTGGGTGGTCGGCAGGCATCGGTGCAATTCAGAAACGAAACATCAAAACAAAGGAGAATTAAACAAGGGGTGCCACAGGGTGGTGTCCTATCCCCGCTTTTGTTTAATTTCTACATATCTAAGCTACCTTCACCACCGGAAGGAGTCACAATCGTTTCCTACGCCGATGACTGCACAATAATGGCCACAGGCCCAGGCCCAAAGATCGATGAGCTATGCAATAAAATAAACGGCTATCTCCCTGATCTCTCCAGTTTTTTCGCCTCGCGAAACCTGGCATTGTCACCGACTAAATCTTCCGCGACCTTATTTACAACATGGACGCCCCAAATGTCGACCATATTGAACATCCACGCCGATGGCACTACGCTACCGACTGTCCTACACCCCAAAATCTTGGGTGTGACGTTTGATCAGGATCTACATTTTGGTGCGCATGCAACTGCAATTGTTCCAAGAATTCAGAGCCGTAATAAAATCCTCAAATCCCTTGCTGGCAGTACCTGGGGAAAAGATAAAGAAACGCTCTTGACCACATACAAAGCAATTAGCCAGCCGATTACGTGCTACGCGTCACCCATATGGTCGCCAAGCCTAAAAACCACCCACTGGAAGAAACTACAGGCCTGCCAAAATACTGCTCTCAGAATCGCCACGGGCTGTCTTCTTATGTCCCCAGAACACCATCTGCATAATGAGGCGAGAATACTCCCCATCAGGGAGAGAAATGAGATGCTGACCAAACAGTTTCTGTTGAATACCCAGAAACCTGGGCATCCCAACAGACATCTGATTGACGAACCAGCACCGCCTAGGGGCCTAAGGAGTCATCTCCGTAAGCATTTTGAGGAAATACGGCACCTGAGAACCCAGCCAAATGAAGCGAAAAAACACAAGCAGGTCCTTGGTGAACTCCATAGACAGGCGTCGGACCTTTATGTCGGGAATTGCCCGGTGAATCCAGTACTTGAAGAAAAATATCCAGAACTCGCAGAAGAGGAACGCATACTCCCCAGGGAAACGCGTGTCACTCTTGCTCAACTTCGTTCTGGATACTGTAACAGGTTAAACTCTTACCTATCCAGAATCAACCCCGACATACAAAATGTATGCCCTGCTTGCAATGTGTCCCCACATGACACCAACCATCTCTTTAATTGTAATGTGGAACCAACGCCTCTAACACCCCTTTCCTTATGGTCCACCCCGGTTGAAACGGCAAGTTTCCTTGGACTCCCGTTAGAGGATATTGATGACAATTTGTGATCGGTCGCGGCTATTAGGTGGGGCGAGCATTGCTACAACAACAACAACAACATCGCTGTAAATGCCAAATGAGAAAGAGTGGGGGATAGACCCCACCGTATCGTATGCCTAAAGTCCCGTCGAGGACTTCTTTACTCTCTCCTCCACATTGAGCTTGGACGACAACTTACTGTCTAAAATGATTCGTAGATATTTTGCGAAAGGTTTCTCCTTTTAGGTCGCCAGGGAAGTGGAACGCTTAGTGCGTTGAAAAGCAAAAGCACCTTGCTACCAGATTCTGACGTTAACGACAACTGCTTGCCATTATTTGCATCGAGACCAGGTTCTACAACATGACATTTGTCTTTGGCGAAGGACGTGAATAAGGTCTAATTTTATGATAGGATTAGGTTGAGAGGATTGAACTTTTATCTAATTTGAATATCGGTAAATGCGGGATAGGAACAGTCTTTCAACCTAACCCACTTACTTAATTGGCGCCGAACCGTTTAAACGGATATAACCGTCCAACAAGGCAAGCCAGTCGTTTCCTTCTGGGTTAACTGGCGCCAATTGGTCACACCAAGGAAATTTAAATCGCTTTCCACCTAGTCCTTCTAGATGTGTGGACATCCGGTAAAAATACTTTCTTAGCCGGATCATCATCTTCCATTCGTGAATGCATATGAATGATGATTCGTCAAACCAGATGCTACCAAATTAGACTATGAAGACTAACTCCGCCATAGTGTAGAAAAATGTTAATTGTGCTGTCAGCAGTGCTGGAAAGAGAAAGTGATGAATCGAATGCTCCTCCTCCTTGTTGGCATACTCAACCCTTGAACCATCGACAAATAACCTGTAACAACGCCCATACTTTACATTAAATTACATTGATCACTCTGTGATCGGCGAAGCTTTGTCACAATGTTCTGTAAGAGCACTCTACAAGACACATACCGTAACCTACCGAAAGCCAAAATACCCACACGCAAAGAAAGTTTCCTGTCGCCGAAAAAGACAACTGCAATAATCATTTCCTTGAAGTATCTATTCTAATGGCCGCCACATTTTGTAATAAATATTTAAAGCTATGTTATCGAGTTATAACAGGCGGAAGCTAAGTAAAATTTTTGTAGCATAGTGTCAGAACTTTCGTAAAAAGAACTAAATTCAAATAAAAGGGATCAGTAGAAGTATACCACTTCTAAATAAACCGTATCATTTTTGGCCTAAACGCGCCAAAGTGGCAACTATAAGCATTTTATTTACAGCAAAAAATCAAGAGAGCACAAAAAACGTCAGCTCTGAAGCAGTGATGTTTCAAGTTCTCGGCTCTGTTGCGTGCTTTGGGCATTTTAGGCAATCATGCTGATCACCTCAGGTGGAATTGTCGATAAATTGGGGAAAACCAAAAACCATTGGCACGTTTGTATGTGTATGTACGTACTTATGATTGTTTGCATTATAGCCCCGCAAACTTCTTGTTGACACTCAAAGTGAATTTAATTTAACAGTTAATTAATTTTCATCATTTTCTTTTTACGATTCACTTCCACCGTTTTGGTATTTATTGTTTGTTATTAAGTGTTTTGATAATACCAAGAAATATGAATTGCGGTGGTACTTATTAGAGTTCGTGATATTCGTTTATACAAATATTCGAATTATTCGAATGTTCTTATATTCGATTTTAAAAATTCGATTAGTTAAATTCGAATAACTGTGCATCATCCATTATTCGCATTGAAAGGTCCTGCAGCTGAAATCTTACAGACTATTCCAGAGTGCAAACGGAACAGTTATGAAGCATTGATGGCCGCTGTCGAGAGACGTTATGGAAGCGAGCATAGAAAACAGATATACCAAATTGAGTTCCAAAACCGTTACCAAAAAGCGAATGAGAATTTGCAGGAGTTTGTGTCGGATGTTGAAAGATTGGCTCATCTCGCAAATGCAGACGCACCAGTGGAATACACCGATAGGGTTAAAATTCAGAGCTTTATAAATGGAATACGGGATGTCGAAACGAAACGAACTACATATGCGAACCCAAAGCCAACTTTTGCTGAAACTCTATGCGATGCACTGACTCAGGAAACAGCGTCACTTTTGAGTAAGCCCGCATACAAAGCTCATCGCGTAGAAGTGGAAAGGCCAGATTGGGTAGACACAATTTTGGAAGCACTGAAGGGATTACTACAGAAAAATGCCGAAATTATTAAGTTTTTCAAGTGCGGTAACCCAAGTCACATTGCACGTCATTGCAGCACGGTCATTGTAGTTTCAACTTGGCTGGTCGTAAACGCAAAACTGGAGGAAATAAGCAAGAGCGAGTCAGATGTAAAGATCGAGAACTTGCCCCAGCTATTGAATGTCGTGTGATACCTATCTCGCAACCCCTTCAATGTTGGTCGCCTTGTCGTGGAGAAGGGGTTTAAGTATCATGTTGGAATTTCCTCTGCGGAGGGGTCCCAACACGAGACGATCTAAGAGGAAAGCCCCATATGTCCTACAGCGTCGATGGCGTGTTCAGAAGAACGCATCACTTGTCGCTGCAGGAGATATGAGGATTGCCGCACCAACAACACCCAAGCCAAGGTGTTGAGGTACCCGTGTCGATGGTTGTGTGGTCAGCGGGTGTATATTAAAAGGCTGATCGCGAACGGTCCCCTCCGATGCCCAGGCAAGTTCGGTTGTATAAGTGCCTTACTCCCAGTATGGTGGCTCTGCCGGGGGCTGACTAACCATTCCATGCAAACTCGTGGGAACTGTATGCCCAAAGTAAATAAAAATAATAAAAAGGAGGGGGAGAAAGGGAGCGTTCTAGGAATGCTCTTTGAAGACGATCTTCTGGCGACGCAAACAAACTCCTGGGGGAGCTCAACGTGGTGGAGCTGGGTGAGGATGGTCGTCAATCCTCGGAAGGCGAGCAGGCGAGTCTCAACTCAATAATCAGGGTGGCTCAAATTAACCTGCAGCACTCTAAAGTCGCCTCGGATAACCTGCTGGTCTTCCTCAGAGAGGAGGACATTGATGTCTGCCTAGTGCAGGAACCATGGGTCTTGCGGTCACAGGTTATGGGCCTAAAGACCTAAAACTAGAACCTTTTCTACACACATGGAGAAGGTAAACAGATGGCTTGTATCCTCATTAGGAATATTATTAAGGCTTTCTTTTTACCTAATATCAGTAGTTACGACGTTGCTGTGGTCAAGGTCGAGTCAAGAAGCGGCCGATGCATGACGGTGGCCTCGGCTTATATGGCCCACGCTCGACCCGCTCCTCCAGTGGAGGTAGCGCAAATGGTAGCACAAACAGCCAAGAAGGAGACGGTCGTGATGGGTTGCGACGCCAACGCAAGGCACGCGGTTCGGGGGAGCAGCGAGATAAACGAACGGGGTGAGTCTCTGTTTGAATTTATATTAGCTAACAACCTTTACGTATGTAACAAGGGCAGCTCTCCCACCTTTAGTTTTCCGAGTACGGCGAACTACCCGGGGTGGGAGAAAGTCCTTGATATAACACTAACATCTGACTCACGGGAGCTTACGGTTAGAAACTGGAAGGCGTCTAATAAACTTTCTCTGTCGGATCACTGGTTGATCTTTTTCAATATAGACTGGGAAAAAGAAATAAGTCAGCCGCACAGAAACCCTAAACGGATAGATAGGCTCCATAGAAGTTGGACGCCAATTCAATCTACAGACAGTCTTGACGACCGATTCCGGTCTCTGGAGAAAAGTTTTCAGGTGGCCTTTAAAGTCGCATGTCCAATTTCGACGAGCAAAAAGACCTTCCCACCGTGGTGGGACAAAAATCTCAGCGACCTGAGGTCAAAGCTGAGGAGGGTCTTCTACGACTGTCACTTCAGCAACGATTTCCAGGAGTACAGGACGGCTCTGAGGGAGTATAAGAAATCCATATGGACAGCAAAAGTAAAGCTCCTGGAGAGAACACTGCGAGTAGATTGAGCCCACGGAGGACTCAGCCAGGCTGGGAAAAAATCTTGCCAAGAGTCATTCAAACAAGACATTTGTCAAGCGCGCCGATGGAACATGGGTAGGATTGGCGGCTGAGACTCTAAATCATCCTTGTAGATGCTCTTTTCCGGGATGGATCGGGCTGAGGGTGTACGCGATACAGAGACGGTACATCAGGAAGTACCTGTTGGCCTCATAGACAACCTTTTAGCGGAGAAGAAAATTGCATGGGCATAGGTTGCTTCTCTCCATATAAATCACGGGGCGTGGATTTACTGTACTTATTATGCTACAGAAGACTCAGAAATCTTTGGTTAAGGAACTAAAGGAGATCTTCGATGCATGCATTCGTCTCAATCACATTCCGATCTCGTGGACGAAAACAAGGGTGGTGTTTTCATCCCTAAGGCCGGCAGAAGGGGGCATGAAGTAGCCAAAGACTTTCACCTCTGCTTTGGTTGATCATCATAAATGAAATCCCAGGAAAACTTAACGCAGGGGGGGGTTAAGATCGTGGCGTATGTCGACGACGTGGCGATCTTGGCCTCTGGTCCTTTCCCCTACGTAATGAGCTAAATCATGGAAAGGGCCTTGGCTAAACTTAGCAGGTGGGCAAGGGATGTGGCCTTAGGTTAAATCCCGACAAGACGGACCTGCTTCTCTTCACGAGGAAGTACAAGCCGCCTGCCTTCAGACCAGCATTATTAAACGGCCAGCAACTAACCCTTTCATCGAGCATCAAGTATCTGGGACTAACAATTGACGGCAAGTTAAATTTGAAAGTAGGCATCGAAGAGAGGGTACGGAAGGCCTGCATCACCTTCTATGTCTGCAAACCAACGTTTGGTAAGAAATGGGGACCCAAGCCAAGCATGGTACCTTGGATGTACGAGGCGGTGGTGCGACTGGTGCTTACCTATGGTTCTATAGTCTAGTGGGAAGCTCTAAGTAAGAGCTACAATCTCACCAGCTTGCAAAAAGTCCAGCGCACTGCGTGTGTTGGTGCCATAGGGGCCGGACGCACTTGCCCCACAGCTGCTTTAGACCCCATTTTACACGTGCTTCCAATCGACTTGCATTTACTTTGTACATCGTCACAAACCGCACTGAGACTCAGGGAGTCTGGGTGTTGGAAGGATACTCAGCAAGGGCATAGTAGTATACTAAAGAAACTTCCGGATGGTACATGTAGTACCGAGACAGATTACTACCCTCGCAAATTGAAGTTTGAGTACGGTTGTAATACCGACATTCCAAGCAGGAAGGAGTGGAAGAGAAACCCGGGCATAAGGGTCGACGACATCCAAATCTACACTGACGGCTCCAAGATGGAATCGGGAGTGGGGGCCGGAGTCTTCTCTGAGTCCCTAGATTTGTCTGCATCATGCAGACTCCCATCGCACTGCAGCGTGTTTCAAGCAGAAATTCTCGCGATTTGGCAAGCCTTCAAATCACTTGAGAGCTTGAATATAGCTGGTAAATTTTGCATCCTGTCGGATAGCCAAGCAGCGATAAAAGCGCTTTCCTTGCCACACAATAACTCAAAATTAGTGTGGGCTTTTAGCGACTCATATCCCAGTTATTCACCAATCTAGAACTACGCGTTATCTGGGTCCCGGGTCATAGGGGATAGAGGGTAACGAGAAGGCCGACGAGCTAGCACGCAGGGGATCATCGAAGATGAACGAGGAAATAACCAGTGTCGAAGTAGGCATACCCTTAACAATAGCTAAGGGGAATATCCGAAGCTTCTACTTGAAGAAAGCACAATCAAAGTGGAATAACTCACCACTTGTGCATATCAAAATCCATTTGGCCATCTATGATGGAAAGAGGACGAGAAATCTTCTGAACAAATCCAGGGCTAACACACGCAAACTGATAGCAGTCTGCACCGGTCATTGGGCAGTAGGTACGCATGCGGAAAAGATGGGAATACTGTATAACGACTACTGCAGAAGCTGCAAAGATCCAAATGCCACGGAGACAGTAGAACACTTTATGTGTAAATGCCCGGCTCTAGCTAGAGCTCGACTAAGGTTCCTTGGAACCCCGTTTCTAGAAGACCTCAGAGGTTTATCTGTGATAGCAATCCCGAATATTCTTAATTTTATCAATAACCTTGGCTGGTTGTAATACACTGACCATAACATTCCGTAGGTTTTTAGACGAGTTACATGGCATCAAAACGGCTTTAAATAGCTACTTGGGCGACCAGGGTTGCACCCATTTCACCTACCTACCTATCTCGCAAACTGGAAGGAAAGCGAACGGTCTTACCATCAAAGGAAATGTGGATTGCAAGGAGCATGTACTGGCTGTAGATACGGGCGCATCTCATTCTTAATCCGATCTGATTTGGTCAACAGGAGAGTAAAGCCATTACCTGGAGCAAGATTGCGTACGATTACTGGCGAGTATAACCAAGTTCAGGGAGAAGTGTATGTGAAGTCTTAATTGGGGAGGCCATGGTTCTACACAAATTCGTTGTGGCAGAGATCGCTGATGAAGTCATATTGGGAGTGGATTTCTTAGTTGCCTCTGACATCATGATTGATATGCAGAACAGGATTATGCAGTATAAGAACAAGGGTGGGCCAAACAAATCAAAACCGAAGGTACCTGCGAGAAAAACACTGGCATTGACAAACCCTAATGAACGCACTAAAACGACTGAAAGAAATTTCCAGAAAGAATGCAAGGGTAGTTTCAAGCCAGCGCGTAATACTGTTGTGAAACATCAACACGATACTGATTATGCAAAGCCAATTCGTCAAGATCAAGCCCTACGGAGTAGTTCATTGGCCAAACAACAGAGTGTGAACGGTCCAGGATAATGAGTAGTAGGATGAAAGACAAGTACGAAAAGAACAATAATTCGGAAGGTTCAATGGAGGGAGATAGCAGCGTTTGGATCGGGAGAATTGTCTGATCGGGAGGATCAGACTTAGGTGGAGGGCAGTGTGACGAATATTACCATCACTAGTAATAAACTCCCAACACAAAAACATTGAAGCGAGCCACACTGTTTACATAAACACATCAATCATCATTTACACCCATATATATAAGGCACAAAGATATATTACGCGCACACACTTATAGCCGAAAGTTGCTACACATACACACGCATATGATTATGAGAAACACATAAAGTACAAATATACATGTATATAGCTAAGTAGGAGATAGGTACAGCAGCAGAAAGTATAAAAGAGCGCAAGCTGAGTAGTCAAAAAATCAGTTTGATTTAGGCACGCTATTGGTTGCGAAGCATAAGTGTTATTGTGAAGTACTTTCAAAAAAGTCTAATAAAGGCCATTTAGCATTATTGAATATTGGAGTTATTTATTCAACAATTTAGCGATTCGAACGTTAGCAGAAGGTTGCAAATAGGCGGAATTTCCCTAAATTCGTTACAATATAATTTTTGTAGCTGAGCGGTAGAGTAGGTAGCATTGTGAATAAAACTATGTGTTATATCTTATCTTTCAACTGCCTGACAGGATGTTCAATATGGCTACTTTTTAGCGTTTTGACAGGGTGTTCAATATAGCGGCGCATAGGGCCGGCTATCTTCAGCGGGTGATGGAAAGAGATACAGAATGAGACAGCGATAAACAATTACAAATCAGGTGATACAATCACTTTGGAATCTTGTCGTCTATGCAGAAGATATCACACTTAGTTTGATTCACAATGATAGGTAGGACGTTGCCTTCCGTGGCCACTTCGGGATCGTTTCAGTCACTCTTGAAAAAGTTTATAGGGACTATTCCGTTGTCATTTTGGAATGGTTTAGGAAGTATTCGGGGATCGGGTTTGTTGTAGGGACTTTTTCGGGATCAGTTAGGGTGCAAATGAAGGTGGATTTTGGGGTTATTTTGGGATAATTTTTTTTTAGCTATTTGGCATTATTTGGGCACTATTTCGTGGTTCTTTCGGTGTAATTTCGAGGTATATTTTTTGTACTTTCCTGATTATCCCCGGGACTATATGACGGTTTTCGCAGGGTCATTTCAAGGTGGTTTTGTAGACTATTTCAGAGTCATTTCGGCTCATTTCAGAGATTTTTCGGTATCGTTTGGGGACTATTTCTTGGTTCTTCCGAGGTCATTCCGAGGTAAATTTGTGGCCATTTCCTGTACAGTATAGCAGCTGCTATGTCAAACGGCTTTAAAATTTACCAACATTTTTTCTTAGGTTGCAGTTATGTTGTCTCTTGCAAGGTTTTTTTGTTGTTATGCTGCATACATGACTGATGCAATGAAGTTCGCTCCCGATTAATCTTGTTACTATTTTCGTTATTATTTGGTAATGGTAGGTCAGGACTTTGCGGACCTGAACTTTTGCGAAATAGTTTCAAAATTGTAATATCCCCCAATTTAGTGAGAAATACTCTAAAAGCAATAACAAAAGTAGCGTTGATATATCTCTGAAACAAAACTGACACGAGTGATACAAATATGCAATTCAATACTTTGCTACCTAAAATATACAACTCGTCATATTTCGCACGATTTCGAGCGTACTTTTCATCGTAAAAAGATCTGGTATGATACGTTGGAAAAGTACGGCGTCCCCTTTATTTTTGAAGCTAAAGATATGTATGTGTGATGACCATAAATACGATCCTTTTATATTCTTACTAAAATATAGATTATTACCGAAAGTTTTGTGTGCTTACTTATGTTTTTTCTCACGAAATGGGAAAGACCGAAAAATTTTACTTGGGGACACCTTTTTTGAGATATGCCGTGACAAGATTTGCATATCTACTAATCGTTCTAATTAAACAAAGAGCCAACAAACAAGAAATATTCTTTCATGGCGTACACGTAACTTTTTTGTAGGAACACTTCATACAAAAGCGAAGTTCGATTTTGAAAAACAAATAATCGTTGAGTGGCGACTATTCGAATTATCTAAATTAATCAATTATTCAAATAGTGGGGCTCGATTGTTAAAGGTACAAAAATCTAAACTCGAATACTCGATTAATCGAATTGTTCGAATATTTTCAAGAGCCCTAGTACTTATATTTATTTAATTATGTTGTGTTTATATGTTTTAATTATTCGCATTATAGTTTCCTTAGGTGAACAATAAGAGGTATATTAACTTGGGTCAAACATTTATGAGAATGAAATGTGAAGCTTTTTCAGATAAAAGGTATAATTCTTTTAATCAATCAGCTAAGGTCATGACTTTTTAAAAATGCAACAATTAAGATTAAACCAATGTAGCAAATAAATAGCAGCCAAAAACTGGGATTTAAATCGCGAAGACAGTGGAAAAGTGGCTGACACATAGACGTAACAGGCGATGCTGCGATCTGGATAGTGGTCCCGGACACCCACGTAAGAAGCCTTGCTGCAGAAAACGGCTACGTACGGGTAACTGCGGGGCACAACATTGAACTGCTACCTTTCGCGAATGATGCGATTCAAAGGCATAAAGACAAGCTACAACTACTAGAAGGCGATCCGCGTGATGAAACTGGTAACCTGGGAGTCGCGAAGATTTCAATTCGAGAGTTTTCGAATGGGGAATACCTCATACAGGCACCAGAGGGAGGTTAGTGTAAGAAATTACTACCCGGCTTGGATAGATCATTTTGAACTCTGGCCCGACCCCGACATATCGACGGCCAAACTTTGGATACTTGATTCTTGATATGATATTGGTACCGGAAAATCTTCTGCCAAACGCGGTTGGACGTAGGGTATGCCTCAGAATGCGAACGCTGGCAATCCGCGGAGGCCTGAAAGCCCCGTCACATAAGGAGTTTTTTATATAGATGCGTCTAACGCAATCTTAGGGATGAAGAGTACATTCCACGTATTTTTATGGAGAACGGCAAATCGAGCAACACTGGCGCCATCTGACATGAAAAAGTGGCCAACGTCCAACTTTTGTTGAAAGCAAAGCAGAAGAAGAAGAATTCGACATTTGCTTTGGCTAAGGGGGCTTTCACACTTTACATGTGAAATTATATTTCCCATTCCTTTGTACTTTTCCACCGTTTTTCAGAATTAAAAACTGCATGTTAACAAATGAATAGGACACAAAATATGTTAGCAAGTATTTTTCTTATGTATGTGAATGGGCAAAGCGAAATAAGTTTCAGTTGCAAAGTCTGAAGTTCCTTTATATCTACTTTCAATCTTTGCAAAGAAGTGGATCGTGATCCTTGGGTACGAGGGTACAAAGAAGTTATGAAACAAACGATGGATGAGGAAAACAAGCGGGCTATGTTCACAAACCAACAGAAAGAGCGACCACTTCGCTCATGGAGACCACGACGCACAGTGTTTCGTGTAGAACAGGCTAGCTGGACAAAATTATTTTATGAGATTTTCCGTTTCATATGCAGTCATTTATTACAACTACGTCATTTTTTTCAGCCATATGTTCTTTTTTTTTATTTTTTTCCCAAAATTTTACTTCATATGCATACATTTGCTTATTTCATATACAGTAACTCATGTGAATAAGTGAGATAGATCCCAAAAAATTTAAAGGAGTCAAGAATATTACTTTATTGTACTTAAATTGAATGGACTACAAATCTCAATACTCTAAAAAAATTCTAAAAATTCGGAAAAAAATTAAAATTTTTTATGAAAATTCGTCGAATTCTTCAAACATTTTTTAAATATAATTTAGTTTTTTTATAGATCGTGACAAATTTTCTTATGGGAAATTAGTTAAAATAAATTTGCGAAAGCGAAAATTGTAAGAATTGTCCAAAAAGGGGTGTCTACTTATTTATGTGAGTGACTGTACATATGTCCATACATGTTTTGTATTTATTTGAATATTTATCCTGGCACTAAAATTTTTACAAAATTATTTTATAGTACCAGTCAGGAATGTAAAAGTGAATTACAATAATAATAATAACAATGTAAATATTTAAATTAATTATGTGAAAATTACTTATTACAAAAACTTAAAAGTGAAGTATCATACAAAGTAGAAAAGAAAATAGATTTAAATTAACTAAAACCTGATCCAACAAAAAGTTATAGGGTAGGTTATCTTTTGTTTGTTTAGAAAAACTAAATTTAATTGGACGACAATACATGGTAGAAGAAGGTCGAGGATTCTGCCAAACAATGTTACCTTTTTCATCCTGTAATTGAAGAGGAACGAAAGAAAACATAAACAAAAACTCATCAGTGTCAGAACTGCATATAAACTTTTGCTTATATGTACTATGGTCAGAGCTTCCATCGCAACCCCACTTGCTGATTAAAGTATACGTCAAGTTTGTAGGTAATAAACTAACAAAAACTTCTTGATTTGCTAAAACTAAACGCTCAAGAGTTTTATCTAATACGGACTGGACTTTAATTTCCGCACGTGTTTCACCCACATCAATTTCATTTGGATAGCATTCTGCCTTAGCCTTTCTTAGACTATAAAATGATGGATAAACTTTATGGCCTGCCTTGATGCTCCACTTCTGAGTCGTTTTGTACCTATGAGTCGTCGACTTGCTATCTACGTAGTATGCTAAAGCTTCTACATTGCTCAAGCATATTGCATCTGGCTCACATGTCATCTTTTTTCCGGATATTTGAGTGGTTTCCTGTGATTTTTTTATAATGTTAACAACATTTCTGTTGCCGGGCATACGCGTTGATACTTCTGCCGCATAAAGTAATTCACCAGGACTTCTAGATTATAAGAGGTCATCCACTCGACGCCGTTTGGTTTTTTCACTGCAGCTAACAAAGTCCTTCTTTCGTCTTCCGGGGCCGAGGTTACCTGAAGAAGTGGTTGGCTGGTCTGATAGCAACTTTGAGAACACCGTTATTGTAAATGTGAAGTCTGGACCCGAAAGTCACTCCGAGTTTTTATTCAAAAATCGCTCCTTATATCTTCCAGAAGTGTTCCACTTTTGATCCAGCTTCGACGAATATGCCGATATTTGTAAGCTTAAACTTTTTATCGAATACTCGGCTTAAATCGTACTTAAGTACAACAAAACTCAATAATTTTTTATATCTGATTTCCTTCGAATGTTGACCCCAAATGTCAAAAAACTTCGTTCTTGGTACGATTATAACTAAACTGCTTTGTGTTGTTGATTTTACGACAGGGTGAATAGTTGATGATTGTTGTGCTGCCATCTTAAGTGTCGTTGATCGTTCTGGTTTGTTATCAGTTGTGCAGTATTTATACTACATTCAGGTATTGGCGTAGATGCTAACAAATGGGGTTGTTTTGTGTAGCGTTCCAGTGTAGTTATACCTGCATTAGGATTGCTTTGTATGTACCTGTTTTTATGCCTTGGTGACTGGTGCGGTAGGTTGTGGCAGGTTGAAGTCAGTGATCTTCGCCTTTTTGTTTTTGGTGTGCTCTTGTTGACCTTGCGCGTTTATTTTTGTATGTTTTATGGCTACGTGTTTGTTCCCTGTACCTGGGAATTGGTTTTGCCGTTTGTACATCAGCTTTAAAGGTTCAAATATCTCGTCGGAGCTGGTACGTACATACATCCTATTTTATATGTAGAGATAACTAAATCTACAAAAAAAAAAAATTTTAAATAGACGTGCAAAGAATTCGCAATGGTTTTTTCTTTCGACTATTAGAGAATACTTGCGGCTATAACATATGTAAAATTTAGCCCGGATGTCCGCGGATGTATGTAACTTTTTTGTCCCTAAACTTAAAAATAAAGAGAAAAAATACCTTTTCTTCTTAATAACGGAATGTTAAATATATTGAAAATACTCTAATTGTGAAAGAATTACTATTAAAAAATTTTACTTACCTTCGAGCTTAGAATCCATCAAAAAAATTATATAAAAGTGTTCACTTAAAAGAAATATGAAGCTTAATATTCAACAAGAATTTTGCAAATTAATCAATGCGTTTTACGGCCACTCCTGCCATCTTACTTCAATTACTCAATATATATGAGCAGAAATATCAAAATAAAGCAAAAATCCCGTTATTTTGTTTGTTTTCTTTCATTTCTCATTACACTTTTCTTGGAATAATAACTTTGTTTTTGTCCAGCTAGCTTGTTCTACACGAAACACTGTGCGACGTGCTTTCGTTCAGTAAAGGAGAAAGCGGCCCTACACCGTATGAAGCCCGAAAAGCGCCAGGGCCAGATGCGATACCCGCAAAACCAATAAAATTGGCTAATTATAACAGCCCCGAGTTGCTGCTAAATAAATAAAATGATAACCGCCAAAGAGATTTTAGGCCGAGTACGGCATCTCAACGCAGATGAGTTTTCACTGAGAGCTTTTCATAGCAGAAATACACTCGGGGTCTTTGTCAAACACTGCGAGAGGAAAAATTTTCTTCTAATTGAAAAGACTTGTTTCTAAAATGTTAGTGCTACATTTCCTGGGCGTGAACCTAGGATCTTCGGTGTGGATAGCGGAGCACAAAAAACATTTCCTCCCTTCACGTTGCACGAAAAAATGATAATAATAATAATATGTATATGTTTGTATTTTTAATGGTGTGTTAAATTAGCAAAGAAAGCAAGTACAACACAGTAGCCCAATGTTTAGACGATTGTGATTTCAGCGGGGGAAAAAACGGCACGAAATTGCCTGACGATGATGATGTTGTTTTTTTCGAAATGGTACTATTGCAATATGTTAGTAAATGTTTCCTTCCTTACAGTTTTCATAAATAAAGAATAATTATTATATACCGTTGTTAAGTTCATTAATTCTTAAAAATCTTAAAATAATAATTATAAATTATAATAATTATCATTATTATAATAAGCAAGCGGAACAACGGGGGAAACCTAACCTGCCACAGAATAAATCGAACCAGTGAGACCAAGTTTTAAGCCAAGCGTGTGGATCTTATAGACAAGTAAAGGGTGGCATATTTTATCGAATGCTTTTCTCAAATCGGTGCATATAACGTCAGTGTATAGATTCTCTCTTAACCCATGCAAAACGTGAGTCGTGAACTTAAGTAAATTTGTACTGATTGATTTCCCCTTCGAAAACCCATGCTGAGAACTTACAATCAATCTTGAAATCGAAAATGTTCTGTGATTAGTAACGACTGCTTCGAAAAATTTATTAATAGCGTGCTATGCTACGATAGTTTTCTTTAAACGACTTACTGTCGCTCTTATAAGGGATGAGATGGTATTTCTTTACGCCGTCGGGAAAACGGCATTATTTAGAAAGAAGTTAAACAGATCAGTAGAGGCTGGTGGATATAATCCGCACACTTTTCAAAGAAGATTGTTGGTTTTAAATCAGGATCGTATGTAGAAGATTATTTTAAGGTCGTTAGGTACAGTATGTAGCAGATATTGAGTTACTCGAATGTAGTTTATTGCATGGGCGGATCCAGAGAGCCATTTTGGGGGGAATTCTCGAAAAAGAAATCCGATTTTTTTCGGTACCCACTATCAACTCGCTCGGCGGCAGCGCCTAGCGATTTTTTTTTTTGATATCCTACTTAAGTCAACCGAACAAAAAGTTTATGTTAAAAGGGCAACCAGGTAATCAATGTTAAGAGACTGTTCAGATTCTGGACAAAAGTGGCCTAAGTCATCTTAAACTGTTACAGCTTTGAATTACTCAGCGAAGGTGATAATGTTCCAGCCGCTCTTCACAATAATTGCTACTGGAAGATAACAGGGTTGGTATGTGTCAAATTGTGCACATTATTATACCTTAACTAAAGAAACCCTATTAAGTTTTCAGACAAAGTGTTTTTGTATTAATGTTGTGTAGTACATTTCTAAATAAAAATAGAATCCTTCTCTTGAAATATTTGTAAATTTGTGTGAAAATCGCAAAAAATTATCGGTTTGTACGGGACGAGTCAGTCAGACGAAACTTCAGCGAAACTATTAATATTAAAAAAAGACAAGCTTTGGTAGTACCTGTATTAAGGTTTGTTAAAATAACAAAAAAAAATTGAATACGTTTATTCGAAAAAAAAAATTGTGTTTAAAAATAAATTATTTTATAGGACACGTGTGAAGTTTAGTATTAAAATTTCGATTTTTCCTTATCCTATATAGCGTCGCGTGCTCCGCCTACCAAATCGAAAATCTTGGGTTCAAGTCCCGGGCAAAGCAACATTAAAAATTTAGCAAAAAGTTTATGCATATAGAAAACTTTTTCTAAGCGGCGTCTCCACTCGAGTGTATTTCTGCTATGGAAAGTGTTTCAATGAAACGTCATCTGCGTTGAAAATGTCGTTCGGAGTCGGCGTAAAACATGTAGGACCAGAGTCCTTCTATCATGAAACTAGGTGTGGGAAAGGATGACCTAGAAGGTTCAATGTGGTCATATCAAGCCGTTCCCGAGATGGTCGGTCTTGTATCTTAACGGGGTTTGCTACCCGAACTTACCGGATCTATTTCCGGCAAAGGACCATCAATATCGATAACACTCCCAAAACTTTCGTAGTGTCTTAATCGCTACACCAACATCAGTCTCAATTTTTTCTGAATAGTATGGTGCATCACGTCAAGGTATCTGAATTTGTACCTACAAACATATGAGCATAAGTATAATGGAACTTACATTGATAACTTTTCACCTTGAAGCAAAGGTGGCATGTACATACCTGCTGCCAATAAAATTAGGTAATGACCACAAGCTCAATTTGAATTGATCGCATGAACAGAAACATTAAACATCAAGAGGCACGTATGGGGTGAGCTAACGATCTGTGTCGTACTTCATTGGAGTGATAGAGTCATGAGTTCACCCACAGGAGCAGCGGGTATGTTTGGGTTGCGATAAAGATGTACGCAGGCCACAAATAAATACAACACAAAAGCGAGTGTTTTAATAATTTCTCCCGATATAACTGTACTCAATGCTTATGGAGCTGGCAAATGGGTAGCGCCTGCCTTTTGCTGCTTTCAAATAGAAATAATAGTAATAATGTTGAAATTCTCGATATCTCTAATTCGTTAGATCTTCCCCGTTTGCTCGAGCAGAGCTTTGGCTATGGCTGCATGATTCTTATTGTTGCTAGCGTTGGCTCATATTACAATTACTGCAAAACCTATTAGATGAAATACATACGTATATATCTACTAGGCATGACGATCCCAAGATCCCGGTACCTTGGTATTTTTTAAGTACCGAAAATCCCGGAATTATTATTAGACTTTACTCCTGGGATTGTTGAAACGTACGTCAGATTTTCCAAATTTGTTTGGTTTTTCGAGATATTCGCATCTAAAATTGCGAAAAACGCCTTTATCTGCTATATCACAGGCCACCGAAAATTCAACTAAATTTTGAAACAAGAAACAGGTCTATCTCGAAGGTTTCGACGTGGTCAACCTGAAACTGGAATCAAAAAAGTCCCAGCACCTAAATTTTTTGAGATATTCGAACCTAAAAATGCAAAAGACACGTTTTTAGGCACTTTGAGATTAGTCAATTCTTGAAATTATTTTTGGAGATCATTATTTTAGCTTTAAGTACCTTTTCTACTCTTTACAATACATTCCAAGTGTTAAGAGCATTCTTCTTCTGAGAAATCGTCTATTAATGAATTTAACGAGTTTGGAAAATTCGTCAATGTTCTGATTTTTGTTATTATCTCAACACCTGCGCATTGAGCGCTATCCACATCCAAAAAAAGTGAAAATACTATTCTAAGTTCGTGCTTTAGGTAGTGTCCACCTCTCTTTTTCTAAAAATTTTCTAGTAATCGTGCACAGGTGAGTTCTGGTTTTGCCAAGAAGTATATGAGCGTCTCATTATTTCCTGAGCAAGGGCCCTGTAAGAACACAGTTTTGACTGTATTTATGAGTTTTTTTAATGGAATTTTAAAATATATTTGAGCTAAAGTCTTGTTTTTTTCTCGTTTAGTGTATTCTCCCTTACTCAAGCGCATTTATTCGCATATATTAATTTTCTTCCTATGCATTGCTGAGTCTGATTTTTGCATCTCGCAGGGTTCTGACGCCGCTTCATAGAGAACAGTGAGATAAAATGCGAAATTTTCTAGGCCACTATTTCATGCAAAAGGAAGAACACTCAATTTTTTTGTTAAGCCTTTTCATATTATGTAATTGCCGATTTCTCCGAATCACAAAAAAAAAACAAAACGATTTTCTATAATTTAGGATTTTAGGAACGGTATTTTCATGTACAATAACAATCTTTAAACAAGTGATGACGGGACTGTCTTCGGCTGTGCCGAAGACTTCATACCTTTCATGAACTGGGGGCTGAACAATAATCTTATCCCATTCGTAACCTCCGAATAATCGGATGTATAAGATAAGAAATATATAGTGAACAGATCTTCATACCTAAACGATTTTTAAGATAAATATAAAATAAAAAATAGGTCGGTACTTTGTGTGAGGATGCAAAGTTTCACGTTTTTTGTGGTCTGCGTGTAAAAACTATGACTACGAATCACGTATTTCAAAAATATATGACGTAAACGTAACTATTTAATGAATTTTGAAGCTTCTAGGGGGGAAAAAATGACAGTTTATATGAAGTATATAATATATATACCACCGATCTCTATGATTTTTTCAGACAAAAATATATGCTATATACGTAAGCATTTGGTGAAATTTGAAGCTTCTAGCTGTTAAAATGGGGAAGAAATTGCGCAAAGTTTCTTATCTGAACAATCGGTTGTATGAGATATATACTATATATACCACCGATCTCAATAATTTTTTCAGACAACAATATATACTATACACGCAAGCATTTGGTGAAATTTGAAGCTTCTAGCTGTTAAAATGGGGAAGAAATTGCGCAAAGTTTCTTATCTGAACAACCGGTTGTATGAGATATATACTATGTATACCACCGATCTCAATGAATTTTTCAGACATCAATGTATACTACACACGTAAGGATTTGGTGAAATCTGAAGCTACTAGCTGTTAAAATGGGGCCGAAATCGCAAAAAAAAAATATATATATACTATATATACCATCACATATATATTATATATATCACCGATGTATATGATTTTTTGACACAACAATATATACTATATACGTAATCAATCGGTGAAATTTGAAGCTTATAGCTGTTAAAATGGGGTAGAAATTGCGAAAAGTTTCTTATCTGAACAATCGGTTGTATGAGATATATACTATATATACAACCGATCTCTATGATTTTTTCAGACCACAATAAATGCCATATACGTAAGCATTCGGTGAAAGTTGAAGCTTCTAGCTGTTAAAATGGGGCTAAAATTGCGAAAATATATATATATACTATATATATATATACTATATATACCACCAAATATAAACTATATATACCACCGATCTGTATGATTTTTTCAGACGACAATATATGCTATATACGTAAGCATTCGTTGAAATTTGAAGCCTCTAGATCTTAAACTAGGGCAGCAATTACGAAAAGTTTCTTATCTGAACAATCGGTTGTGGGGGATATATACTATATATACGACCAATCTCATCAATTTTTTAAGACCACAATAAATGCCATATACGTAAGCATTCGGTGAAGTTTGAAGCTTCAATCTGTTAAATGGATTAAGATATTAAAAAAATCCTCTTTTTCTGAAAAATCGATTGTATGGAGGATATATGCTATAGTGGTCCGATCCAACCGGTTCCGACAAATGTCTAATCGGACACCCCAATACACCCGCTCACCAAATTTGATCAAGATATCTAAAAAATTGAGGGACTAGTTTGCATACAAACAGACAGACGGGCAGACGGACATGGCTAAATCAACTCAGTTCTTCAACCTGATTATTTCGGTATACTTAATGGTGGGTCTATCTATTTTCCTCTAAGGACTTACTATTTTGCGTTTCGTGACGAAATTAATATACCATTTCATTTTCATGAAAGGTATAAAAAAAAGAAGAAATGTCAAGAAATGACATAACCTCAAATAAACCCAAAAAATTGTGTTTTGTACTTTTGGGTTCGAAGATCTCATAAACAAGATCAAATTTGATATATCTGATATTTTTTCGTATCCAGCATACTCGTTCAATTTAAAATTCATTTCAACCAAACTTACCACAAAATGGCTCTTTACCAATGCTATTCTTATGTGTTTGCAACACTGTTTGGATAAACAGCAGGGCCGGTATCGTGTGTTACGATTCGTATCGAAATCAAGTTTTCACTAAAATATTAAATCAAAATAGCTCTGAAATCATGATACCGAATAACGACATATGTGAACTAGAGACTTCGCGATCGAGTTAGATTTATATTTTTATCATAATTTGTATAAAAAGTGTGGAAGTTTCATATTTATAAATTGAGTGAAGGCTGGATTCCGATACGAATCGTAACGCATGATACGCACCCTGATTTTAATGCTCACGAATTACTAAAACTTGTGTTTTCTTTAAATATATGTACACATTAGAGTACATATGTGTTGCATTTTTTGTAAAAAATCATGAAGAAACCTATAAGGCTAATTTCTGGACAATCCCGATATCCTGGAATTGAACTTTCAGATCCCGATAACCCAAAACCCTGAAAATCGTCATCCCTAGTACCTACACACATATGCATTTATGTATACACATAATTTTGGCAGCAATCGTAGTGTTCTGTGTATGTAACCATGCCACAGCGAGCCAATATTTCCATTGCGTCGCTGATAACTTCCTATTCTATCTGCTCAGAATGACTTCTGCGGCTGCGTTCCACTGATCTTTGGCAAGTGGGTTGTGCTAGTTGTCAATGCATCCACTCATACACATGTGTGCTTATTTTTGTGTTTACTCACTATTAAGTTCTTTCATATATGCATACATATGTATGTGTACATTAGATCGACCGGAAAAAACCCGAGACCTCTCATTACGGCTTAAAACAATGATAACAAAAGGAGCCGCTTCGTGAGCTGTTTGAGTTACAAAACTAGATAGGATTTTAGACAGCACGGGGAAACAGTTTGCAGATGGATGGCGCTGAGTCGAAAAGAAAGGATGCTGCTCGATCATTTTCCCACATACATATGAAGCGAAGTTGCACATTACGGACCCCAACTTGAATGATGCGGCCGCCGTGGTGTATTGGTGCGTACTCAGCCCACCACAGTGAAAATCCTGGGTTCAACTTCGGGGCAAAGCAACGTCAAAAATTTAGGAAACAAGTTTTATCAATGAGAAAACGTTTTTCTATGCGGGGTCGCCCCTCGGCAGTAATTTAAAAAACACTCCGAGTTATATTCTTGCTTCTACTTTGAAAGTACTACCCAGAAAGTATTGTTTACGATAGTCGCAACAAATAAAGCTATGAAGTCTTTAACAATATTTTTATAGGCTTTTTTTGATACTTCTGCGTAGTCGGATAAAATATTGGATTTGATACATTTTCAACTCAAAATAGATTCTGAAAAAATATTAAATAAGTATCAAAAAGGATATTGCAAAATGATCACAAGAAATAGGATATGCGAATCTTTCAGTTGTTCCGTCTCCCGTTGTGTTTCCCTATGTTAAATACAGTGAGACGCACTCATAATATTCTTGGTGTTGTATTTTAGCTTTTTGTAAAAAAAAAGTTCGTAGTACATATAGCAATATACATATATGTTCATAAAACACAATTTTTGTATTTAATTAATTTTGAATTTTAACTTTTTGTCCCCCTTGCTACGGAAGGTAGCGTAGGTCCCCCATTTTCGCCCCCAAACTTTCACTTCTTGCTTACGTTTATATACTACGGGCGGATGAAAAAATCGAATTTTACGATGTTTTGTCATCACTAATAGGATGAACTGACATACAAAATGAATGTATGTACATTTTTTGGAGAATTGAAATAGGATTTTGATATGCAAATATTTTTGTGCCATATTAAAGGCTGAATATAAACATATGTGTTTTTATGTATAAAGAGTGTAACTTTGGTTGATCTCATGTAATTTTATTTATGAATTATTTTTGTTTTTGTTGTATGAGTGAATAAACTAATGATTTTGTTCAATATAATTAGTTTTATTAGTCCCCCGAAAGATACCCCTTTTTTCTATCTGTTGTACCCCCAAATCCCCCAATTTGTTATTATCTGTCCTCCTTTCGACATTTTCGGCCTGGGAACCCTAGTGTGGACTATTTATGAAAAACATCTTTTGTAAGAAACTAATTATTACATTTATTAAACTTGAAAAGTTCATATTTAAAATTTGTGTCTGTACTCTTTCAACTTCCTGGATCTTCGAAAATTTGTAAATTTTTTTGAAGTTAATTATACATATGTATATATATTAAATTAATTCATAACACATTTAAATATACCTACACAAAGCATTGCTGCATACACACCCCCACCTATACTTGTTGACTTTTTTCGTGGGTGTGAGCAGCAGTGAACAAATTTGCTTGAATAAAAAAGGAACAGATGAACAAAAAGAACAACTTGTTCGTTCATCAGAAAAAGAACGAAAGAACCGAATCTCTGAAATGAACGAAAAAGCACAACTCTATCTAGCACATTTTTTTGTGTCGGTTGCACACCAGGAACACGTTTTTGCTACTGCATTGGAAAATTACTTATAAATTCTATACCAAACCTTTAAAGAGTTTTTCATTTTTAAGACTTTTTTCGAAAGCTATAAAGTCTTTATATGTGTTATAAGTCTTTATATGTGTTTCCTGCGAACATTATGCGGTAATTAAATGTTCTATCGCTCTTTGTTCGCGTACGAGCTTGTTTACAAGTTTTTTGCGATAAAAATAATGTTTCTATCCTCCTAAGCTCACCTCTGAGCATTTTGCGAAAGTCTGGCAATAAATCGAACTTGGTCCGCTAGGATAAATGAACATAAACATGAACATATATGTATATAAGTGTGGCTGCGGTGGTTACTGTGTATAATTTCCAACATCAAGGCAGCGTCCAATCAATTCTCAAATGCGTTATTAGAGATAATTGTATACAAATCGTCATTACATCGCTAACATGTCCCAAACAAATAACTTGAGTTACATAGAAGAGGACAACTGCTGCAGTACTTATATTCGCTTAGAACCCCATCAATGCAATGAATAGCTACACCAACATTGCCAATCTTTTTAGCAATGAAACACGAATGCTGTTAGACGATAATGCTAAATCAGTGATGAAATTTCGTTTTTATACCTTTCATGAAAATGAAATGGTATATTAATTTCGTCACGAAACCGAAAATTGTAAGTCCTTAAAGGAAAATAGATAGACCCACCATTAAGTATACCGAAATAATCAGGTTGAAGAGCTGAGTTGATTTAGCCATGTCCGTCTGTCCGTCTGTCCGTCTGTATGCAAACTAGTCCCTCAATTTTTGAGATATCTTGATAAAATTTGGTGAGCGGGTGTATTTGGGTGTCCGATTAGACATTTGTCGGAACCGACCGGATCGGACCACTATAGCATATATCCTCCATACAACCGATTTTTCAGAAAAAGAGGATTTTTGTAATATCTTACCCAATTTAACAGATTGAAGCTTCAAACTTTACCATATACTTTCGTATATTGCACATATTGTTGCCTGAAAAAATTGATGAGATCGGTCGTATATATAGTATATATCCCCCACAACCGATTGTTCAGATAAGGAACTTTTCGTAATTACTGCCCCATTTTAAGAGCTAGAGGCTTCAACTTTCAACGAATGCTTAGGTATATAGCATATATTGTTGTCTGAAAAAATCATAAAGATCGGGGGTATATATAGTATATATATGGTGGTATATTGGCAAATTTAAGCCCCATTTTAACAGCTAGAAGCTTCAAATTTCACCGAATACTTACGTATATAGCATATATTGTTGTCTGAAAAAATCATAGAGATCGGTTGTATATATAGTATATATCTCATACAACCGATTGTTCAGATAAGAAACTTTTCGCAATTTCTACCCCATTTTAACAGCTATAAGCTTCAAATTTCACCGATTGCTTACGTATATAGCATATATTGTTGTCTGAAAAAATCATAGAGATCGGTTGTATATATAGTATATATCTCATACAACCGATTGTTCAGATAAGAAACTTTTTGCAATTTCTACCCCATTTTAACAGCTAGAAGCTTCAAATTTCACCAAATGCTTACGTATATAGCATATATTGTTGTCTGAAAAAGTCATAGAGATCGGTGGTATATATAGTATATATCTCATACAACCGATTGTTCAGATAAGAAACTTTGCGCAATTTCTGCCCCGTTTTAACAGCTAGAAGCTTCAAATTTCACAAAATGCTTACGGATACAGCATATATTGTTGTCTGAAAAAATTATAGAGATCGGTGGTATATATAGTATATTTCTTATACAACCGATTGTTCAGATAAGAAACTTTTCGCAATTTCTACCCCATTTTAACAGCTATAAGCTTCAAATTTCACCGATTGCTTACGTATATAGTATGTATTGTTGTGTCAAAAAATCATAGAGATCGGTGATATATATAATATATAAATAATGGTATATATAGTATATATATATAGTATATATATTTTTTTTTGCGATTTCTGCTTCATTTTAACAGCCATAAGCTTAAAATTTCACCAAATGCTTACGGGTATAGCATATATTGATGTCTGAAAAAATCATTGAGATCGGTGGTATATATAGTATATATCTCATACAACCGATTGTTCAGATAAGAAACTTTGCGCAATTTCTGCCCCGTTTTAACAGCTAGAAGCTTCAAATTTCACAAAATGCTTACGTATATAGCATATATTGTTGTCTGAAAAAATCATAGAGATCGATGGTATATATATTATATACTTCATATAAACTGTCATTTTTGCCCCTTTTTTACTGCTAGAAGCTTCAAAAGTCATCAAATTTCATCAAATAGTTACGTTTACGTCATATATTTTTGAAATACGTGATTCGTAGTCATAGTTTTTACATGCAGACCACAAAAAACGTGAAGCTTTGCATCCTCACACAGATTACCTACCTATTTTTATACCTTTCATGAAAATGAAATGGTATATTAATTTCGTCACGAAACCGAAAATTGTAAGTCCTTAAAGGAAAATAGATAGACCCACCATTAAGTATACCGAAATAATCAGGTTGAAGAGCTGAGTTGATTTAGCCATGTCCGTCTGTCCGTCTGTCCGTATGTCTGTTTGTATGCAAACTAGTCCCTCAATTTTTGAGATATCTTGATAAAATTTGGTGAGCGGGTGTATTTGGGTGTCCGATTAGACATTTGTCGGAACCGACCAGATCGGACCACTATAGCATATATCCTCCATACAACCGATTTTTCAGAAAAAGAGGATTTTTGTAATATCTTACCCAATTTAACAGATTGAAGCTTCAAACTTCACCATATACTTTCGTATATTGCACATATTGTTGCCTGAAAAAATTGATGAGATCGGTCGTATATATAGTATATATCCCCCACAACCGATTGTTCAGATAAGGAACTTTTCGTAATTACTGCCCCATTTTAACAGCTATAAGCTTCAAATTTCACCGATTGCTTACGTATATAGCATATATTGTTGTCTGAAAAAATCATAGAGATCGGTTGTATATATAGTATATTTCTTATACAACCGATTGTTCAGATAAGAAACTTTTCGCAATTTCTACCCCATTTTAACAGCTAGAAGCTTCAAATTTCACCGAATGCTTACGTATATAGCATATATTGTTGTCTGAAAAAGTCATAGAGATCGGTGGTATATATAGTATATATCTCATACAACCGATTGTTCAGACAAGAAACTTTGCGCAATTTCCGCCCCGTTTTAACAGCTAGAAGCTTCAAATTTCACAAAATGTTTACGGATATAGCATATATTGTTGTCTGAAAAAATTATAGAGATCGGTGGTATATATATTATACACTTCATACAAACTGTCATTTTTGCCCCTTTTTTACTGCTAGAAGCTTCAAAATTCATCAAATTTCATCAAATAGTTACGTTTACGTCATATATTTTTGAAATACGTGATTCGTAGTCATAGTTTTTACATACAGACCACAAAAAACGTGAAGCTTTGCATCCTCACACAGATTACCTACCTATTTTTATACCTTTCATGAAAATGAAATGGTATATTAATTTCGTCACGAAACCGAAAATTGTAAGTCCTTAAAGGAAAATAGAGAGACCCACCATTAAGTATACCGAAATAATCAGGTTGAAGAGCTGAGTTGATTTAGCCATGTCCGTCTGTCCGTCTGTCCGTCTGTCTGTTTGTATGCAAACTAGTCCCTCAATTTTTGAGATATCTTGATAAAATTTGGTGAGCGGGTGTATTTGGGTGTTCGATTAGACATTTGTCGGAACCGACCGGATCGGACCACTATAGCATATATCCTCCATACAACCGATTTTTCAAAAAAAGAGGATTTTTGTAATATCTTACCCAATTTAACAGATTGAAGCTTCAAACTACACCATATACTTTCGTATATTGCAGATATTGTTGCCTGAAAAAATTGATGAGATCGGTCGTATATATAGTATATATCCCCCACAACCGATTGTTCAGATAAGGAACTTTTCGTAATTACTGCCCCATTTTAAGAGCTAGAGGCTTCAAATTTCAACGAATGCTTAGGTATATAGCATATATTGTTGTCTGAAAAAATCATAAAGATCGGTGGTATATATAGTATATATATGGTGGTATATATAGTATATATATATAGTATATATATATATATTTTTGGCAAATTTTAGCCCCATTTTAACAGCTAGAAGCTTCAAATTTCACCGAATACTTACGTATATAGCATATATTGTTGTCTGAAAAAATCATAGAGATCGGTTGTATATATAGTATATATCTCATACAACCGATTGTTCAGATAAGAAACTTTTCGCAATTTCTACCCCATTTTAACAGCTAGAAGCTTCAAATTTCACCAAATGCTTACATATATAGCATATATTGTTGTCTGAAAAAATCATAGAGATCGGTGGTATATATAGTATATATCTCATACAACCGATTGTTCAGTTAAGAAACTTTGCGCAATTTCTGCCCCTTTTTAACAGCTAGAAGCTTCAAATTTCACCATATGCTTACATATATAGCATATATTGTTGTCTGCAAAAATCATAGAGATCGGTGGTATATATATTATACACTTCATATAAACTGTCATTTTTGCCCCTTTTTTACGGCTAGAAGCTTCAAAATTCATCAAATTTCATCAAATAGTTACGTTTACGTCATATATTTTTGAAATACGTGATTCGTAGTCATAGTTTTTACATGCAGACCACAAAAAACGTGAAGCTTTGCATCCTCACACAGATTACCTACCTATTTTTATACCTTTCATGAAAATGAAATGGTATATTAATTTCGTCACGAAACCGAAAATTGTAAGTCCTTAAAGGAAAATAGATAGACCCACCATTAAGTATACCGAAATAATCAGGTTGAAGAGCTGAGTTGATTTAGCCATGTCCGTCTGTCCGTCTGTCCGTCTGTCTGTTTGTATGCAAACTAGTCCCTCAATTTTTGAGATATCTTGATAAAATTTGGTGAGCGGGTGTATTTGGGTGTCCGATTAGACATTTGTCGGAACCGACCGGATCGGACCAATATAGCATATATCCTCCATACAACCGATTTTTCAGAAAAAGAGGATTTTTGTAATATCTTACCCAATTTAACAGATTGAAGCTTCAAACTTCACCATATACTTTCGTATATTGCACGTATTGTTGCCTGAAAAAATTGATGAGATCGGTCGTATATATAGTATATTTCTTATACAACCGATTGTTCAGATAAGAAACTTTTCGCAATTTCTACCCCATTTTAACAGCTATAAGCTTCAAATTTCACCGATAGCTTACGTATAAAGCATACATTGTTGTCTGAAAAAATCATAGAGATCGGTTGTATATATAGTATATATCTCATACAACCGATTGTTCAGATAAGAAACTTTTCGCAATTTCTACCCCATTTTAACAGCTATAAGCTTCAAATTTCACCGATTGCTTACGTATATAGTATGTATTGTTGTGTCAAAAAATCATAGAGATCGGTGATATATATAATATATAAATGATGGTATATATAGTATATATATATATAGTATATATATTTTTTTTTGCGATTTCTGCCTCATTTTAACAGCCATAAGCTTCAAATTTCACCAAATGCTTACGTGTATAGCATATATTGATGTCTGAAAAAATCATTGAGATCGGTGGTATATATAGTATATATCTCATACAACCGATTGTTCAGATAAGAAACTTTGCGCAATTTCTGCCCCGTTTTAACAGCTAGAAGCTTCAAATTTCACAAAATGCTTACGTATATAGCATATATTGTTGTCTGAAAAAATCATAGAGATCGATGGTATATATATTATATACTTCATATAAACTGTAATTTTTGCCCCTTTTTTACGGCTAGAAGCTTCAAAATTCATCAAATAGTTACGTTTACGTCATATATTTTTGAAAGACGTGATTCGTAGTCATAGTTTTTACATGCAGACCACAAAAAACGTGAAGCTTTGCATCCCCACACAGATTACCTACCTATTTTTATACCTTTCATGAAAATGAAATGGTATATTAATTTCGTCACGAAACCGAAAATTGTAAGTCCTTAAAGGAAAATAGATAGACCCACCATTAAGTATACTGAAATAATCAGGTTGAAGAGCTGAGTTGATTTAGCCATGTCCGTCTGTCCGTCTGTCCGTCTGTCTGTTTGTATGCAAACTAGTCCCTCAATTTTTGAGATATCTTGATAAAATTTGGCGAGCGGGTGTATTTGGGTGTCCGATTAGACATTTGTCGGAACCGACCGGATCGGACCACTATAGCATATATCCTCCATACAACCTATTTTTGAGAAAAAGAGGATTTTTGTAATATCTTACCCAATTTAACAGATTGAAGCTTCAAACTTCACCATATACTTTCGTATATTGCATATATTGTTGCCTGAAAAAATTGATGAGATCGGATGTATATATAATATATATCCCCCACAACCGATTGTTCAGATAAGGAACTTTTCGTAATTACTGCCCCATTTTAAGTGCTAGAGGCTTCAAATTTCAACGAAGGCTTAGGTATATAGCATATATTGTTGTCTGAAAAAATCATAAAGATCGGGGGTATATATAGTATATATATGGTGGTATATGTATTATATATAGTATATATATATATATATTTTCGCAAATTTTAGCCCCATTTTAACAGCTAGAAGCTTCAGATTTCACCGAATACTTACGTATATAGCATATATTTTTGTCTGAAAAAGTCATAGAGATCGGTTGTATATATAGTATATATCTCATACAACCGATTGTTCAGATAAGAAACTTTTCGCAATTTCTGCCCCATTTTAACAGCTATACGCTTCAAATTTCACCGATTGCTTACGTATATAGCATATATTGTTGTCTGAAAAAATCATAGAGATCGGTTTTATATATAGTATATATCTCACACAACCGATTGTTCAGATAAGAAACTTTTCGCAATTTCTACCCCATTTTAACAGCTATAAGCTTCAAATTTCACCGATTGCTTACGTATATAGCATATATTGTTGTCTGAAAAAATCATAGAGATCGGTTTTATATATAGTTTATATCTCATACAACCGATTGTTCAGATAAGAAACTTTTTGCAATTTCTACCCCATTTTAACAGCTAGAAGCTTCAAATTTCACCAAATGCTTAAGTACATAGCATATATTGTTGTCTGAAAAAATCATAGAGATCGGTTGCATATATAGTATAACAGCTAGAAGCTTCAAATTTCACAAAATGCTTACGTATATAGCATATATTGTTGTCTGAAAAAGTCATAGAGATCGGTGGTATATATAGTATATATCTCATACAACCGATTGTTCAGATAAGAAACTTTTCGCAATTTCTACTCCATTTTAACAGCTATAAGCTTCAAATTTCACCGATTGCTTACGTATATAGCATATATTGTTGTCTGAAAAAATCATAGAGATCGGTTTTATATATAGTATATATCTCATACAACCGATTGTTCAGATAAGAAACTTTTCGCAATTTCTACCCCATTTTAACAGCTATAAGCTTCAAATTTCACCGATTGCTTACGTATATAGCATATATTGTTGTCTGAAAAAATCATAGAGATCGGTTTTATATATAGTTTATATCTCACACAACCGATTGTTCAGATAAGAAACTTTTCGCAATTTCTACCCCATTTTAACAGCTATAAGCTTCAAATTTCACCGATTGCTTACGTATATAGCATATATTGTTGTCTGAAAAAATCATAGAGATCGGTTTTATATATAGTATATATCTCATACAACCGATTGTTCAGATAAGAAACTTTTCGCAATTTCTACCCCATTTTAACAGCTATAAGCTTCAAATTTCACCGATTGCTTACGTATATAGCATATATTGTTGTCTGAAAAAATCATAGAGATCGGTATTATATATAGTATATATCTCACACAACCGATTGTTCAGATAAGAAACTTTTCGCAATTTCTACCCCATTTTAACAGCTATAAGCTTCAAATTTCACCGATTGCTTACGTATATAGCATATATTGTTGTCTGAAAAAATCATAGAGATCGGTTTTATATATAGTTTATATCTCATACAACCGATTGTTCAGATAAGAAACTTTTCGCAATTTCTACCCCATTTTAACAGCTAGAAGCTTCAAATTTCACCAAATGCTTAAGTACATAGCATATATTGTTGTCTGAAAAAATCATAGAGATCGGTTGTATATATAGTATAACAGCTAGAAGCTTCAAATTTCACAAAATGCTTACGTATATAGCATATATTGTTGTCTGAAAAAGTCATAGAGATCGGTGGTATATATAGTATATATCTCATACAACCGATTGTTCAGATAAGAAACTCTTCGCAATTTCTACCCCATTTTAACAGCTATAAGCTTCAAATTTCACCGATTGCTTACGTATATAGCATATATTGTTCTCTGAAAAAATCATAGAGATCGGTTGTATATATAGTATAACAGCTAGAAGCTTCAAATTTCACAAAATGCTTACGTATATAGCATGTATTTTTGTCTGAAAAAATCATAGAGATCGGTGGTATATATATTTTATACTTCATATAAACTCTCATTTTTGCCCATTTTTACGGCTAGAAGCTTCAAAATTCATCAAATTTCATCAAATAGTTACGTTTACGTCATATATTTTTGAAATAAGTGATTCGTAGTCATAGTTTTTACATGCAGACCACAAAAAACGTGAAGCTTTGCATCCTCACACAGATTACCTACCTATTTTTTATTTTATATTTATCTTAAAAATCGTTTAGATATGTTCAAATTTCACTAAATGCTTACGTGTATAGCATATATTGTTGTCTGAGAAAATCATAGATACCGGTAGTATATATAGTATATACCCCATATAAACTCAATTTTTGCCCCCTTTTTATGGCTAGAAGCTTCAAAATTCATCAAATTTCATCAAATAGTTACGTTTACGTCATATATTTTTGAAATAAGTGATTCGTAGTCATAGTTTTTACATGCAGACCACAAAAAACGTGAAGCTTTGCATCCTCACACAGATTACCTACCTATTTTTATACCTTTCATGAAAATGAAATGGTATATTAATTTCGTCACGAAACCGAAAATTGTAAGTCCTTAAAGGAAAATAGATAGACCCACCATTAAGTATACCGAAATAATCAGGTTGAAGAGCTGAGTTGATTTAGCCATGTCCGTCTGTCCGTCTGTCCGTCTGTCTGTTTGTATGCAAACTAGTCCCTCAATTTTTGAGATATCTTAATAAAATTTGGTGAGCGGGTGTATTTGGGTGTCCGATTGGACATTTCTGAAAAAATCATAGAGATCGGTTGTATATATTGTATATATCTCATACAACCGATTGTTCAGATAAGAAACTTTTCGCAATTTTTACCCCATTTTAACAGCTATAAGCTTCAAATTTCACCGATTGCTTACGTATATAGCATATATTGTTGTCTAAAAAAGTCATAGAGATCGGTTGTATATGTAGTATATATCTCATACAACCGATTGTTCAGATAAGAAACTTTTCGCAATTTCTACCCCATTTTAACAGCTATAAGCTTCAAATTTCACCGATAGCTTACGTATATAGCATACATTGTTGTCTGGAAAAATCATAGAGATCGGTTGTATATATAGTATATATCTCATACAACCGATTGTTCAGATAAGAAACTTTTCGCAATTTCTACCCCATTTTAACAGCTATAAGCTTCAAATTTCACCGATTGCTTACGTATATAGTATGTATTGTTGTGTCAAAAAATCATAGAGATCGGTGAGATATATAATATATAAATAATGGTATATATAGTATATATATATATAGTATATATATTTTTTTTTTGCGATTTCTGCCTCATTTTAACAGCCATAAGCTTCAAATTTCACCAAATGCTTACGGGTATAGCATATATTGATGTCTGAAAAAATCATTGAGATCGGTGGTATATATAGTATATATCTCATACAACCGATTGTTCAGATAAGAAACTTTGCGCAATTTCTGCCCCGTTTTAACAGCTAGAAGCTTCAAATTTCACAAAATGCTTACGTATATAGCATATATTGTTGTCTGAAAAAATCATAGAGATCGATGGTATATATATTATATACTTCATATAAACTGTCATTTTTGCCCCTTTTTTACGGCTAGAAGCTTCAAAATTCATCAAATAGTTACGTTTACGTCATATATTTTTGAAAGACGTGATTCGTAGTCATAGTTTTTACATGCAGACCACAAAAAACGTGAAGCTTTGCATCCCCACACAGATTACCTACCTATTTTTATACCTTTCATGAAAATGAAATGGTATATTAATTTCGTCACGAAACCGAAAATTGTAAGTCCTTAAAGGAAAATAGATAGACCCACCATTAAGTATACTGAAATAATCAGGTTGAAGAGCTGAGTTGATTTAGCCATGTCCGTCTGTCCGTCTGTCTGTTTGTATGCAAACTAGTCCCTCAATTTTTGAGATATCTTGATAAAATTTGGTGAGCGGGTGTATTTGGGTGTCCGATTAGACATTTGTCGGAACCGACCGGATCGGACCACTATAGCATATATCCTCCATACAACCTATTTTTGAGAAAAAGAGGATTTTTGTAATATCTTACCCAATTTAACAGATTGAAGCTTCAAACTTCACCATATACTTTCGTATATTGCATATATTGTTGCCTGAAAAAATTGATGAGATCGGATGTATATATAATATATATCCCCCACAACCGATTGTTCAGATAAGGAACTTTTCGTAATTACTGCCCCATTTTAAGTGCTAGAGGCTTCAAATTTCAACGAAGGCTTAGGTATATAGCATATATTGTTGTCTGAAAAAATCATAAAGATCGGTGGTATATATTGTATATATATGGTGGTATATGTAGTATATATAGTATATATATATATTTTTTTTCGCAAATTTTAGCCCCATTTTAACAGCTAGAAGCTTCAGATTTCACCGAATACTTACGTATATAGTATATATTGTTGTCTGAAAAAATCATAGAGATCGGTTGTATATATAGTATATATCTCATACAACCGATTGTTCAGATAAGAAACTTTTCGCAATTTCTGCCCCATTTTAACAGCTATAAGCTTCAAATTTCACCGATTGCTTACGTATATAGCATATATTGTTGTCTGAAAAAATCATAGAGATCGGTTGTATATATAGTATAACAGCTAGAAGCTTCAAATTTCACAAAATGCTTACGTATATAGCATATATTGTTGTCTGAAAAAGTCATAGAGATCGGTGGTATATATAGTATATATCTCATACAACCGATTGTTCAGATAAGAAACTTTTCGCAATTTCTACCCCATTTTAACAGCTATAAGCTTCAAATTTCACCGATTGCTTACGTATATAGCATATATTGTTGTCTGAAAAAATCATAGAGATCGGTTTTATATATAGTATATATCTCCTACAACCGATTGTTCAGATAAAAAGTTTTTCGCAATTTCTACCCCATTTTAACAGCTAGATGCTTCAAATTTCACCAAATGCTTAAGTACATAGCATATATTGTTGTCTGAAAAAATCATAGAGATCGGTTGTATATATAGTATAACAGCTAGAAGCTTCAAATTTCACAAAATGCTTACGTATATAGCATGTATTTTTGTCTGAAAAAATCATAGAGATCGGTGGTATATATATTATATACTTCATATAAACTCTCATTTTTGCCCATTTTTACGGCTAGAAGCTTCAAAATTCATCAAATTTCATCAAATAGTTACGTTTACGTCATATATTTTTGAAATAAGTGATTCGTAGTCATAGTTTTTACATGCAGACCACAAAAAACGTGAAGCTTTGCATCCTCACACAGATTACCTACCTATTTTTTATTTTATATTTATCTTAAAAATCGTTTAGATATGTTCAAATTTCACAGAATACTTACGTATATAGCATATATTGTTGTCTGAGAAAATCATAGATACCGGTGGTGTATATAGTATATACCCCATATAAACTCAATTTTTGCCCCCTTTTTACGGCTAAAAGCTTCAAAATTCATCAAATTTCATCAAATAGTTACGCTTACATCATATATTGTTGAAATACGTGATTCGCAGTCATAGTTTTTACACGCAGACCACAAAAAACCAGAAACTTTGCATCCTCACACAAATTACCTACCTGTTTTTTATTTTATATTTATCTTAAAAATCGTTAAGGTATGCAGATCTGTTCACTATATATTTCTTATCTTATACATCCGATTATTCGGAGATTACGAACGGGATAAGATTATTGTTCAACCCCTTTCATGAAAGGTATGAAGTCTTCGGCACAGCCGAAGACAGTCCCGTTCTTACTTGTTAGAGTATGGCTTTAAACTATAGGCTTAAATAGTAGCTATTGAATCGATTGTTATGGTTTTGATTTTTCCGTTTAATCAAAACAAAACAAAATATGCAAAGAAAAAATTGAAAATGAAAAAAGCTTTTCACGATCCGTAGCTTTCAGTTGCTATAGCAACGTTTCCAACAACAAATATACAAAATTCTGCATTCCCTTATTGTATTTGCCAGTCAAATATTCACATTTTTAAAGTGTTAGAAAACGAATCTAATCGAATTAATTATCGCTTATTTGCAAGCTTTTGTCGACGTTCGTATTGCTAAACTGCTGAACAAAAACACTCCAATATTCTGTATTATAAAATGTTCTTTATTAGACTACTTTGAAAGTACTTCGCAATTAAACTTCACTTCGCAACTGATAGCGTTCAAACTGATTACAGACTACTCAGCTTCTGCTGCTTTTATACTCTCTGCCCAAATGTCTAGACGTTTCTTCTTCTAGAATCCTCTACCTGCTCACCAGCCATACGCGCGTGTATTTGTAGTGTTTAACCATATGCGTGTGTATATGTGAGCGAAGTAGTAGGTGATGATGACATGCATTTGTGAGTAGCTCTCTGCTGCTTGTATGTATGTGTGTACATGATGATTAATTTGTTTACGTACATACAAGTGTGGCACCTTGCTTTATTGTTGTTGTGGCTTTATTTACTTAGTATCAGATTAGTGATGTGAGTATCACTTAGTGTTGCTAAAATTCGTCACATTGCCCTTCGCCTAAGTCTGATCGTCCCGATCAGAAAAATCTCTCGATCTAACCGCTGCTAGCCTCTCCAAATGAA
The DNA here is from genome assembly GCF_040869045.1 of Eurosta solidaginis. NCBI lineage: Eukaryota > Metazoa > Arthropoda > Insecta > Diptera > Tephritidae > Eurosta > Eurosta solidaginis. The sequence goes on along the minus strand of NC_090321.1, from coordinate 171,356,514 downwards.
CCACCCTTCTATTACGTGGTTTCCCAATTGTTTGTATGCGGTAGATGACATCACTGATCCTCTTCACAACTCTGCACGGGCCTTCCCAACTGCACCAAAATTCGGATGGAACACTTTTTCGCCGGTGAGGTTTGTATAGCAGTACCAAATCTCCCTCTAAGAAACCTTCCGAATTATTGTTCTTGTCGTACCTGTAGTTCATCCTACTACTAATTATCCTGGACCGTTCCCTCACATTTTGTTGTTTGGCCAATGAACTACCTCGCAGAGTTTGATCTTGACGGATTGGCTTTGCATAATCAGTATCGTGTTGACGTTTCAAAACAGTAGTGCGCGCTGGCTAGAAACCACCCTTTCATTCTTTCTGGAAAATTCTTTCGTTCGTTTTAGAAGTCCACTTCAAATATGGCTTCATCAACAATATCCGCCATAATGAATTTGTGTAGAATCGTGACCTTTCCAATTAAGACCTCGCATACCACTCCAGGTAACGGTTTTACTCCAAGTCAGATCGGATTAAGGAATGAGATGCGCCCGTATCTACAGTCAGTACACGCTCTTTGCCATCCACATTCCCTCTGACGGCAAGACTGCTTGATTTCCTTCCAATTTGCGACACAGATATCACAGCACATTCAATAGCTGTGGCAAGTTCTCGATCTTTACATCTGACTCGCTCTTGCGTATCCCCTCCAGCTTTGCGTTTACGACCAGCCAAGTTGGAACTACCAGGACCGGTGCTGCAATGACGTGCAATGTGCCCTGGCTTTCCACACTTAAAGTATTTGATTGCATCATTATTCTTCTGTTGCGTTCCCTTTAAAGCTTCCAAAATTGCGTCTACCCACTCTGGCTTTTCTACTTCCACACGGCATGCTTTGAAAACTGGCTTACACAGAAGCGATGCTGTTTCCTGAGTCAGCGCATGGGATACTGTTTCAGCAAATGTTGGCTTTGGATTTGCGTATGTCGCTCGCTTCGTTTCAACGTCCCGTATTCCATTAATAAAGCTCTGGATTTTTACTCTTGCAATTTATTCCACGGGTGCGTCCGCATTTGCCAAATGAGCCAACCTGTCAACATCCGAAGTAAACTCCTGCAATGTCTCATTCGCTTTTTGGTAACGGTTTTGCAACTCAATTTGTTATCCTGTTTTCTATGCTCGCTTCCGTAACGTCTCTCGACGCGTCCATCAATGCTTCATAACTGTTCCGTTCGTACTCTGGAATAGTCAGTAAAATTTCAGCTGCAGGACCTTTCAATGCCACGAACAGTGCAGCAATTTTATCGAAGCTTGAATACCTGGAAAGGAACAGGGCCGTCAAAAGATGGAGTTTTTTACCTTCGGATTGCTCGCTGGAACAGCTGGGCGATTTAGTTGTCACCGCTGCATAAGACCTTTCAACGCTTGTATCTCGGCATCAATTTTGTCCTCGAGTTGTAAAATTTGTGCATCCTGCTCTTCCAGTTTCGCAAAGAGCTGCGATGATACCTGTTCCGAAATTTGTGTCGACATTCCAAATATACGTGCCTCTTGCGCTTCCAGTTGAGATGACATATATGTCTTCTGTTCTTCCAATTGAGATGTCATTTGCGACGCCATTTCTGAAATGCGTGCCTCCTGTGACTCCAGCTGAGATACCGTTGTCGATGTTTGTGCAGATATTGTGCTCGTCATTGTCTGCGGTGTTTCGTTTTTTTCTTCCATTTTTGTTGTTGTTTTGTCGCTGTCAGAATGAAAGACATTCTCTTCAGCATTCCTTCAAATGCCATAGCTACACTTAGTCGTCTTTGTAGCTAGGATTTATTGCCAGTGGTAGCCAATCCACGAACTTCCAATTACTCCTTCAATTGCTGGATCGTCGATTAACTCAACTTTGCCATGTCCAAGTTGTATTCCCAATGTTCAGAATTTATTCAACAATTCCTCTTCTGACGCCAATTGTAACGAATTTCAAGGAAATTCTGCTTATTTGCAACCTTCTGCTTACGTTCGTATCGCTAAACTGTTGAATAAAACACTCCAATAATCTGTATTACAAAATGGTCTTTATTAGACTACTTTGAAAGTACTTCGCAATTAAACTTCACTTCGCAACTGATAGCGTTCAAACTGATTACGGACTACTCAGCTTCTGCTGCTTTTATACTCTCTGTCCAAATGTCTAGACGCTTCTTCTTCTAGAATCTTCTACCTACTCACCAGCTATACGCGCGTGTATTTTTAGTGTGTAACCATATGCGTGTGTATATGTGAGCGAAGTAGTAGCTGATGATGACATGCGTTTTTGAGTATCTCTCTGCTGCTTGTATGTATGTGTGTACATGATGATTATTTGTTTACGTACATACAAGTGTGGCAGCTTTCTTTATTGTTGTTGTAGCTTTATTTACTTAGTATCAGATTAGTGATGTGAGTATCACTTAGTGTTACTAATATTCGTCACAGTATGATGCCAAATGTCACTTTTTTAGTACAGTTGGCACATGTAAAATGTATACATAAGATGAACGTTCCTTTTTTTATGCTCCACTAAAATTTATTGAAATTCAAAAGTGGAAAGAAGATGGTGAGGATAATTTTTGAGTATCAAATTTACCTACAGACATTCCAATTGTGGTATTGCATAGTAGTGCGAATTTTCATGAGGTTTCTTACTGGGACGGTAGTGATGAACAGTCCTTGTGCATCAAAGGCGATAGGCAAATTTGATACGGCAGCCAGTTCTGATAGTTCTTACTAGGGATCATTTTTAAAAAAGTAAAAATTTAGGTTTTTTTTTTTTTGGCTTTCATCATAAGAGTAAGATTTAAAATATTTTTGACTTATAAAAGACAAAAATAATAGCTAAAACCTAACTTTTATTATAAAAGTCAAAAGTAACAGTTAAAACTTGACTGTTATTATAAAAGTTAAAGAATAATAATAGTTAAAAGTTGGCTTTGCATGGGGAAGTCAAAAGTAAGAGTCAAAGATGGTTTTTGGTATTGTATTATGGTCATTTCGGGACTATTTCAGCACCAGTTCGGGATCGATGTACTACTGTTTCTGGATATTTTCGGGACAATATCAGGACTATTGCAGTATCTTTTCGGGTTTGTTTTCGGGATTCATTTTCCACAATTTAAAAGGATCACTTCAGCCCCGTTTCGACTATCCCAAGACCATTTCGGGATTGTGGGATAGTTATTGGGAATTTTTGTTTTTTTTTTTGTTTCGTTTTCCATTTGTGACTTTTTTATTTCCATTTCGAGCCATTTGGGCATTGATTTCGGACCGTTTCTTGATCACTTCGGGATTTGGGGACTGTTACCAAACCATTTCGGAACTGTTTCCGCAACTATTTCGGAATATATTCCGAGTTTGTTAAGTATACTTTGGATATTTTTTTGGTCGGTTTTGGGATCAATATGCGACTGCTTCTGGAACACTTCAGGATTGTTTTCGGGATCTCATGACTAAATCAGGTATATATCAGAATTGATTCAGGATGGTTTTCGGACCATGCCGGAATCGGTTCAGGACTATTTCAGAGCCAGTCCTACATCGGTTTACGACTTCTTCTTGATCTCTTTGGGATTGTAAAAAGGTGCCACACAGTTTCTAAACTCACATTTGAATATATTGGGTCTTCATAGCGTAGTCCGATACGCAGGAACATCTGAATCAAAAGTGATAGCCCCATCAGTTTCACCGCCACAATCGCTGCTATTCCTATTTTCCCAAGGCCCCTATGTATGCGTATTTTCAATGTGTTCTGACATGTGATAAAGAAGATATGACTTCACAAAATTATTTGACAACTGTTGAAAACTCCTTTAATATAGCCTACCTAATGATAACGTGTTTTTAATGTTATGTGGTAAAATAATATTCATGTTGGGTATGCATTGATAAATACTTGCGAATAGATGCCGAAAAAAAACTCAATTTTCCTGAAGTGGTCGTGCATTGATTCCGGAATAGTATTGAAATAATCTCAAAAAAGTCCCGAAGTGATCTAGAAAAAGCTCCGCAACTATCCTGAAATAGTTCGGAATCATTTCGAAAACAATCCCGAAATACTACAGGAACGATGTGAGAAAAGTCCGGAAAACAATTTGGATAGGTTAGTGACACGATCACAAAATAGTTTCAAAAACAATCACGAAACAGTTCTGGCCAAGGCGAATCCATACCAGGTGGTGGCAAAGCGAATTCAACCAATTCGCCGTGCAGAAGAATGTCAAGTCAAAAGAAAATTTTCATTGATTTTTATCAACTGACATATTGTTGGACAAGGCCATGGTGGAATCACCAGGTGAAGTAAATAAAAAAAGACGGAAGATGTACACTATCTGAAACGGTAGTGATGTATTTTCGACGGTCAGAAGAGGGTAAAATGTTTACCCGCTTTGAAGAAATAGGAGTAGAAAAATAAATACCTTGCTACGAAAGCCATTACAGAAATTGCTGTTTTCAGCATATCAGTGCCTCCTAACGCCAATGCAAAATTGGATGCAAATGACCAGTGCGAGTTAACATTACTTTTAGGATCGAATAAAAATAGTAAATTCAATTTGGCCACTTTAACTGACCTTAATTTCAACTCCAGTTGAAACTTTCATTAAAAAACCGGACATAAAAGAAACATGTGTTTAGTTGTACTTTTCTGCCTTTGGCGGAACTTAAATGGGTTTTGGGTTCAATGAAAAGTTTTATAGTCACACTTGGAAGTGATCGTGATAGTCTTAAATGTGTTCCGTCCCTTAAAATTCATTGCCATATTCATCTGCTTTATTGATTTCTCGTTGAGAGTCGGGATTAAAAAATATGCTCTTCTAATATGAAATAACAAACTTAATCAGAAGATCCCCAAACATACTTGACAGTTGAATTAATGATGTATTACTAATTTTACCAAGTTATTATTTACCAAAATATATCAGGGGATAGACTAGCCCAGTGGCATTTGGCCTAGAACGATGATCCGAAGCGAGCTGGATTCATATATTCTAAATTAAAATCTTTAAGTGTATAAAAAATATTTAAGTGTTAAAATTTTTTGTATATTTAGAATACCGTTTAGCCGAAGTTTTTTCAAAATAAGGTATAATACGACAATCTTGGGGTTTTTGTAGGAATGAGAAAAGTATTCTTCGGAAGTCTTCACTAGTACTTTACAGGGGAAAATCCTTGGTTGAATATGACGTGAATGCAAATAGTTTGTTTTAACAAAGTCCTTTTTCAATTTTTTGGGAGCAAATTAAACATATGTATATAATGATAATATCACAAATACGGAAGTATTAGTTTAGCACAGCCTTACTTATGGAAGAGAACACCAAAGATACCCTAACTGATGCATTTTTGTAATTAAATGCAGTAAAGGTCCATCGATATTCACCCCATAGTTTATGTGAAAAAAGTACTAAAAGTGGCATATTTTATGCAAAAATGCAAAAAGCAACACTTTTTCGGGGACGCCATTGATGAAAAATGTTCAGATAGCCGAATGACAGAATAAATAAGAATTTAGAGCGAGACAATTGACGGCTTACTTCACCTGGTTATTCCACCATGGACAAGGCTTTGTATGGAAAATTATCAAGAAGATGCAATCAGCTGTTGGGATAACACCACCTCTATTGAGGTTCTGGCATAACCCCGAAATAGTCCCAAAAACAATCACGAAACGGTTCTTAAATTACCCCGAAATAGTCATGAAGTTATTATTGCTGAAATTGTCGTGAATGGATTTCAAAATGATTCTGCAATTGTCGTGAATGGATTCTAAAATGAGTGTGAGCTTATCAAAAATAGTGCCGTAATCTTCGCAACATGATTGTGAAATAGTCCCGTATCTTGAGAAAACTCCTAGGTTGGATTGAACTGGCCGGTCAATGAATACCTCACATAGACTGAATCTGTCCATAGTGTTACCAGAATTTGTTGACAACCAAACAGAAAATTAGGCACCATGACTTATGTTACAGAATAAATTCGCTCTCAAGGCAGGTGGAGCTTTCACCCGCGAGCGCAGGATACCAACACAGAACGTGCTCAATTGTTTCTTCCTGTAGCTCGAACTTTCTACATCTGATGTTACTGACGAGACCTAACTAGTCACCAGAGTGGCGCCATAAGGCAGCGCACAGTGTTTCGTGTAGAACAAGCTAGCTGGACAAAAACAAAGTTCTTATTCCAAGAAAAGTGTAATGAGAAATGAAAGAAAACAAACAAAATAACGAGATTTTTGCCTTTTTTTGATATTTTTGCTCATATATATTGAGTAATTGAAGTAAGATGGCAGGAGTGGCCGTAAAATGCATTGATTAATTTGCAAAATTCTTGTTGAATATTAAGATTCATATTTCTTTTAAGTGAACACTTTTACATAATTTTTTTGATGGATTCTAAGCTCGAAGGTAAGTAGAATTTTTTAATAGTAATTCTTTCACAATTAGAGTATTTTCAATATATTTAACATTCCGTTATTAAGAAGAAAAGGTATTTTTTCCCTATATTTTTAAATTTACATCCGCGGACATCCGGGCTTAATTTTACATATGTTATAGTCGCAAGTATTCTCTAATAGTCGAAAGAAAAAACCATTGCGAATTCTTTGCACATCTATTTTAAATTTTTTTTTTTAGATTTAGTTATCTCTACATATCAAAGAGGATGTATGTACGTACCAACTCCGACGAGATATTTGAACCTTTAAAGCTGATCTACAAACGGCAAAACCAATTCCCTGGTACAGGGAACAAACACGTAGCCATAAAACATACAAAAATAAACGCGCAAGGTCAACAAGAGCATACCAAAAGCAAAAAGGCGAAGATCATTGACTTCAACCTGCCACAACCTACCGCACCAGTCACCAAGGCATAAAAACAGGTACATACAATGGATTGATAAAGATAAACCAAAACCAGGTTTCGGCAATACCAATGACGGCAACACTGCTCGTAGGTTTTTCGAAAATTCTGAGCCTAGTGCTGAGATTACGGAATTGGATGTAACGCTCATCAAAAGATTCGACACTCTCCTTCGCGCATTAGCATCTGGGTACAATATAAGTATCCAAAGATTTGAAAAATTTGCGGTCGAGACTAAAAAACTATACATAGATCTCTATCCATGGTTTAACAGTTCATAAATTCTTAGTGCATAGTACTGATATTATAAAATCAGCAATTTTACCTATTGGTCAACTTTCCGAGGAAGCACAGGAAGCCCGTAACAAAGATTTGAGACGATTCAGGGAATATAACACACAAAAGAAGACGCGTGAAGCCACGAATAGAGATCTTATGAATATGTTGCTTATAACATCGGATCCTTTAGTTAACAGTTTTAGGGAGATACCTAAGAAAAGATTTAAAAGTCTGACTTCAGAAGTCTTAAATTTACTGTCCCCCGGTAATGTTGAGGAGTTAATAAATACCCCAGTTGTTTCAAGCTTTCACAGTAGTGTTGCTGATGTTCATGACTATTCCACAAGTGACTCATCGAATGAAAGTGATGATAGCGAATAATAACATAATTATAAAAGATAACCTACCCTATAACTTTTTGTTGGATCAGGTTTTATTTAATTTAAATCTATTGTCTTTTCTACTTTGTATGATACTTTACTTTTAGGTTTTTGTAATAAGTAATTTTCACATAATTAATTTAATTATTTACATTGTTATTATTATTATTGTAATTCACTTCTACATTCCTGACTGGTATTATAAAATAATTCTGTAAAAATTTTAGTGCCAGGATAAATACTCAAATAAATGCAAAATATGTATGACCCATATATACAGTCAGTCACATAAATAAGTAGACACCCTTTTTGGACAATTCTTACAATTTTCGCTTTCGCAAATTTATTTTAACTAATTCCCATAAGAAAATTTGTCACGATCTATAACAAAAACTAAATTATATTTAAAAAATTCGACGAATTTTCATAAAAAATTTTAATTTTTTTTTCCGAATTTTTAGAATTTTTTAGAGTATTGAGATTTGTATTCCATTCAATTTAAGTACAATAAAGTAATATTCTTAAGTCCTTTAAATTTTTTTGGATCTATGTCACTTATTCACATGAGTTACTGTATATGAAATAAGCAAATGTATGCATATGAAGTAAAATTTTGGGAAAAAAATAAAAAAAAAGAACATATGGCTGAAAAAAATGACGTAGTTGTAATAAATGACTGCATATGAAACGGAAAATCTCATAAAATAATTTTGTCCAGCTAGCTTGTTCTACACGAAACACTGTGCAGCGTCCAGTTAGTATGCCGGCCGTGAACCTTAAGTGTTGTCTCTTTAGAGATATGAGCAATTTTGGGAGTGTAACGTCGTATGATTTGCATATGATCTTAGAAACCGCGCTTCTTTTCACGCCTTTTCAGTGAACGAAACCAAGTTGAAATTTACTCGATTCACTGTCACGAGGTTTGTTTTTGCATTAAGTGCATATCGAGATTCAAACGAGTAATCTACTGGCAATTGTTCTTAAAAAGAAGCAGCAAGATATCTGGTTGTGTACATAGGTATGTATGGTTTAAGAACGAGTCACTCGGTCAACATATTTCTTTAATTTAATAATTTGGGAAAAATTCAAACAACGTGACATCAGGACGGACGAGGCGACAGCCTTTTCTCCCGGAAGTGGGATTTGAACCCGCACTATAACTATGGTTGAAGTGTTACAAATGCATTCAGCCACGTCATGCCTTAGTTGTTGTAAACTTATCCCAATTGCCTTCTTTGCATATTTTATTGTTTACACAGTAAATACAAGGGCTGGGACTATCCGCATATTCGAATATCCGTTGACACGGATAAAATCCGGAAGGTATGGATATCCGGTTAATATTCTTTTGTTAAACTATCCGGATATCCGGATTTGTGAAGATCCGGTTAATAACCGCATTTTTTGATATCCAATGAAAGCAACAAATTGATGTACCATATATGTTTATTTAACATTAATAACAATACATTCGTGGGGCATTTACATCAATTAACAGCGTTTTTTCACAATATAAATAAATGGCACTGTTCTTATTTTCACTTGTTTGTAAAATTGTAGCTTTCTAATTTTGACGTTAATTTAATTGTGAATAATTTTTCGATGTTTGCTTCGTTCAATTCTGATATGCAGATATTCAGCTTTTATATTCCAGTATCCGGACATACGGATATCCGGGTTTTCTGTTTACGTATCCGGATAGCCGAACAGCGGATATCCGGATTTCCCAGTTATAAATCCGGATATCCGGATTTTTTGCTTAGCTATCCGGTTATTCGAATATCCGGTTTATCCGGATAGTATATGTATACATTTACATACATATGTACATATGGATGCATACTCTGCAAAAAATTTACCGACTAGCATCTTATCAACATTGTCATGGATCCCTTTTCAAAAGATAATTTTTCATAACCTGCTTAAAATTACAAGTCTATTGAAAAATGCTTCAAAGCTGCCCTGGTGTGGTGTACCACTGTATTACTCACCTACTCCTTTGCCGCTTATCCCCAACTAATCGTTTTTTTTTTTGTAGGGTATGTGTACATACGTTATTTATTAACTTTATCGGTGTTATTTGTACTATCATCATTGAAAATTGCTGTTGCGGAACATGCCAACACTGACCTACGACCATTTGGTGCGATGTGACAGCTGGTCCACTCGTTTATTACTCACTGCATTTGGTCGGCTTCTTGTGGAATTTGTGAACTTCACCAATGCAAGTGACCTGAATCGGCACGTTAAACCTGGCATTGACTTTTCTAGAATTATAATTGGTACATTTGAAACGGCAGAGGATGCATGTGAAATTTTTACGTGGAATCAATGTTAGTGGTCTGATACGAGTAGGTACTGCCATTTTTTTATGTGTACATGGAGTGTAAGTTTCGAAAATCTTAAACTAAATTTCTTTTTCCAGGTATTGTACTTGAAACATTAGTTTACCAACAAACGAATTTTGAGATGCAGCAACGTTGAACGCAGTCACCGGAAGACATTAAAATCAGCGGCGGATTCAGGGGGAGGAAGGTACGGACCCACCTTTTGAAAAAGATTCAACGTATTTTATATCAAACACACTCGAGCCACTAGAAGTGATGTATACATGATGAGTGATGACAGATAAATTATAAATTATGACTTTTTCATACCATATGACCGTCATGCTTCAACTTGAAACACACTCCGGTTCCCACATTCTCTCCATGAGGAGCATGGTTTATACGATTTAATCACTCATAGTAAAAATTAAGTGGATACTTAAAGTTAGCTACAGCTTTTAGACATAATTTCGTATAGAGTACATATCAAAAAAAGCTGTAACTAACTTTAAGTAACTACGAACATATGAACTACCGACATATGAACTATAAAATGATTATCACAGCTTAATTTTCCAAATTCCCCGAAATTTGCAATAGACGTACATAATTTGTGAATATTTTCATTTGGTGTTCATGTAAGATAGGCAGTCATACGTTAGCAAAACTAACCGCGGTTAAAGTTTTGTCGTTCCGAGAATTCGCGTACGCATCAATTTTCTGTATAGTAAAATATTCTGTTTAAGTGATATTATAAATGAAAATACCAAGGTTCCGAAAAATTAATTTATGTACCTATATTCGCTCTTAGTTTACACACGAACGTCAATATTTAAAAATTTATTCCTCAATCAGATTCACGAACGGGAAAATAGAAACAAATTTCAGACCCTTAGTGTTCGCGAACGATTGATTCATTGGTTAATGTTTACAACTTAAAGCCATATTCCGTAATCCACATAGACATGGCATCTGTTAAAATAACATTATTTTTCAAGCCGAAAATCACAAATTCAGAATAAACATTGGAATCAGTTAAACCAGAAGAATTAACACCAGCGAAGTGGCCAAAGCATGCAGAGGAGAAATTTAAATAACTTCCCGATAAGCTACAAGCTTCAAACTTGGAATATAGTTCAGAACCCGATTAAAATGCAATAATAAGAAAAAACTCCGATAGGTGGCATGGATCGAAATATTATCGCATTTGTGTTCCGATTTTACTCATGTTTGGAACACATAATGTATAGATGAATAGAAAGCTACCTATGAATAAAATAAATAAAAAAAAAGGTTTAAGTTAAACGGGTTTATTGAAAGAAATACTTACATTAAGTAATAATAATACTAAAAGATAGCAAATAATTGGTAGGTCCTAGGTACTAGTCATCACACTCCTCATCAATCTAGAGCGTTGATCAGAAAAATAAATAAAAGCGTTGGGCGCGTGAAATTTCTAAAAATGTGAGGCGTAGCATAACCTAATTAAGGTTCAGTTGATCTTACTTATACGTATATGAAAATAACATTTGTAAAGATATGAGCGGTTGAATATCAATAGAAATTTGACGTGACCCACGCTTTTATATATTTTTCTGATCAACGCCCTAGATTGATGAGGAGGAGTGTGATGACTAGTACCTAGGACCTACCAATTATTTGCTATCTTTTAGTATTATTATTACCTAATTAATGTAAGTATTGTTTTCAATAAAACCGTTTAACTTAAAATTTTTTTTTTTAATAATTTTATTTACGTGTTGATTGTAGGTGATAAAGACGAGCAGTAAGATATCGATGAAATTTTCGGATTAAATATGCTGCTATTGCTAAACAATAGGCGAGGTGTCCATTTAGCAATTCCTAAGTCAAACCAATAGCACACTAAAAGCCCTGACAAAGTTGACGTATCCATATCCATATAAAACAGCTGATCGAACTAACCTTATGGAAATCAATGTAATCGATAATTGGTGCCATACCATAACGCTAGGGCCATAACCATACCATAGCGAACCAATTGGTGTTTGGTTTTTCGCCATATCCATAAAAAAAAATATTTGAGTTGGTGAATTTATTAGCTTTTCGTAGATTTTATTTATTGTTTTGGATACGTTTTGATTAAGAGACTTATTATTTGTGGTACATGTTTGTAATTTTTTGCGTTTTCTTCATTATTATGAAAATTTCACGATTTTTTAGTTAAGGCACTGTTGAAGACATGATCCAATTTTCGGACTAAGTCCGCCCCCCTCCGTCTGGCAACACCCGGCCAGTGCGGCCAAGCGCAGGCAGTGCAGCTCAGCTATGGCTTGCCAGCCACCACGGCTCTCACTCTCATTGTTTTCAGTTTATCTAAAACCATAGATGAATGGATTTGCAACTCTTTGTTTCGAGAGAGCGCTGTCAAAATGCACATTTTTTATAACATTTATCAATGATGCCACTCCAAACAAAAATTAATAGATCTGAATATGGGGATTTTAGACATACATTTCGGCGATTATAGTTTCAATCATTTAATAAAATGATAGCCGTAAGATATTCATTTCTTTAAACTTATTTTACAATTATACGACTAGCTAAAGTCAAATATAAACAAATCTAAGTAAAATTTACATTTTGATTAAATTAATTAGTCAAATATTGTAACGCATTTAACTCAAAGTGAAAAACATATATTCTTTTGAAATTTCAGTAAATCGGACCTAAGACATAATAGTTAACTTTATTTAGTGGATAGGGCTTATCCTACATGTCTGACGTTCCAGGTGCTGTGATCGAAATGGACTGGTTGGATCGGGACTTCATATTTACAAAACCTGTTTTTAGTGATAACTTCTGAATGGGAAATAATATTTACCCTCCGCTTCAAACTTATAATATTTACACTAAAACAAGTATTTTTATCCTTTTTTCCATAATTTTTGAACGGTATTCTACAGTTGTAGGTCAAACTAAATTTTACTGAAATTTTTGGCCCGTTTTTCATTTTAGCTGGCACATTTTTTGTTCTGGCACCCGCTTCAGCTGGCGCGAGGGATTTATCTGTGATTGTTGCCAGCTCAAATTTGAGATAAATCCCTCGTGAGAGCGAAAAAATCGAGAGCGTAAACAAATGTTTCGTATCAAGTCATCTATGTCATTAGTGCAGTTTACTCGCCCACCGCCGTCGCGCATCTCTTTTCATTATTAATTAAATTCACTTTTATTTTCCTTTATATCGTGAAATTTGTGAGTTGTGAATTCAAAAAAAAACGCAGTAAAATAATATACTCATAATTAAAACTTAAAACTAACGCGTTCCGCCTTTTTATTGAAGAGTGCAAGGTGAAGATTAGACGTGGTCCTTTTGTGCCAAAAAGGCAAACAACGGCAAAAAACAAAGTAAAATAAAAAACACAAATATTTTGCAAAAACTAAAAGCTGATTTATATAAATACATAAAAAAACGCGGTCGGTACGGACACAATAAGAATAAAGTGATAAAGTGTAGACAAAAAACACGAAAAAAAAGCATAAAAGTGTTTAACAAAAATAAAATAAATAAATTTAACCAAAAATACATACATACATACACAAAATCGTAAATAAAAAAGGCATGTTAGGGTGGTGACAACAAAAAAAAAAGAGTTACTTCACAAAACATCAAATTTTTTTATTACCACAAAATTAAGTTTGTACACACAAAATAAAAACATATTAAAACATATAAGGGCATAAAGCTAAAATTAAGTGCTGATAGGGTGGTGAAAAGGAACAAGTTTGAAAAGAAGTGGAAAATTTTTAAGAAAATAATTTTTTTTCCGCAAACAAAAAAATATTAAAATTTAAATAAAAAGAAATAAAACCATTTATTTTACATATACAATTGAAAAAGGAAAAAGCAAAACAAAGTCTATTTTTTCAAAAAACAAAAGAACAACATTTTTGTACAAAAGAAATCAAAAAAATTAAGTTTTGTGCAAAAAGTTGGTGAAGGTGAAAAGAAAAAGAAAAGCTTAAAGAAAATAAAAATATTTTTGAAAAAAACAAGAAAATTTAAAATTTTTGGATAAAATATTCTATTTAAATTTTTGAACAAAAACACGAGCACAAAAAACGGAAAAGATAAATACAAAAAAAAAGGAAGTAGATAAAGTTGGGAAAATCGGGAACTCAACAAAAAGAAGTTTTGTGAACAGAAAATAATAAAAAAATTCAGAGAAAAATATATTTAAGAAAACATTTTTTGTAAAACGAAACAAAGCACAACATCTACGTACGTCCAACAACAACATTAACACTAACTCCACCAACAAGGAGGTCCAACACAAACAACTCACAAGTAACACATTTTCAATAAGAAATGTCTGAGTAAGTACTCGTTACCCAATATATACACGCCCATATATATATATATATATTCCCTCCGTCTAAGGCACGGACCCGAAATTCTAAAATCCCAAAATTTATATACCCCTCCGATCGAAAGATCCGGACCCTGGGTATATAACCCACATCAAAAGCCTAAACGGCAGAATTTTTCATTTGCTTACTCACTGTTACCAACAGGTACAGTCCCTTCAAAAAACACATACATTTTTCAACAAATAAATTTGCATTCCCGTACCAACGGAAAATCTATTGCCCGGTTCTATATACCCAATAAGTTCGTTGCGCTAAATACCTACTTAATTATAAAAGTATATACGTATATATGTAATATATGTATATACCCACTTAGTTCGGTAATCATCCACGAGCTATATATATTTTTCCAGCGTGAAATTCACCGCTGCCCAATTTACCCATATATACATATATTACATAAAGTATATTTTATAAAAAAACAAAAACCCATAGCAACGAACTTTGCGAAATTTTTGTCACTTTTCTCAAAGTTTATTTTACCGGTGCACCCAATATTAATTTTGCATACAAACCTACAATTATATGCACCCATAAATACCCACACGCACTTGTATATCTTTTTGCATAAGCCAAAAACCCACCCTCAACAAAGTAATTGCATGAGCATATGTAACAACATAATAGAAGGAATCAACAAAGAAGATCATCGGTTACATATTTTGCATACATTTACTTTGTCAATACAGATCAAGTCCATTGGCGCGGCAAACAAAAGGTTGTTGGTACACCACAGTTTGTCGGCAAATATATTTCACCCATATATATAAATACATACATACGTACTATATACCCATATTACTTATGCTTATGCGGCAGTTACCCACGAACGTACGTAGAAAAAACGTGTCAGCTGACACGACCTATCTTATGAGTGTGCAATGTAAACGAAAACTCACCGACGTGCAACGCCCGTACGTACGTATCCCGGAACGTAGAAATCAAAACAATTTTGATTTTTTCCGTAAGAACGTGTCAGCTGATCGCTCTCTCACTAGACAGAGTTGCCTAGTAAACTTTTGTGCGCTAATTTTTGACCGTTTGCAATTTTATGCAAAAACGCCTAATTAAAGTTTGAAAAATTGTGGAAATAATTCGAAATAATTATGTAAAAGTGCTGATTATAAATATTTAATCTATTTATACTTATTTAATATGTATTCCGGCCTTTTACAATATCAAAAATTAAATGGGAAAAAGTTGATGTTTCCATAAGCATACATGCAAAATGGTCAGTGGCAACAGTGCTTATCTGTAAACAATACACACACAAATATGTTATGTACATGTACACGGACGCACACATTGATTCCTACGGGCTTGAGAGTTCGGTCAAACGTGCTTCGTACGACAAACGTGCTTACGTACAGCACACGTCGGTGGGTAACTGCCGCATCAGACGCGCTGAGACAAGTACATATAACAAAGCAAAAAGCCGGTACACATTAGGCCGGTCTCAAAAAATACAAAATAAAATCCCAGTGAACACAAATATTATAATATTTATATTATTATATACCCACATTACTTGTACTCAGAAGCGCTGAGACAAGCCCGTATAAAGAACCAAGCGTACATTAGGCTGGTTTCAAAAAAAAAAAAAAATTGTTTTCCTTTTGACAAAACATTTTTTCGATTTTCACAGCTTAATAAAAGCTCCCATTTCTTGGTAAATTACATTAAATTATAATGCCAAAAACAAACGAAACCCAAAAATTGACCACTGCAGACCAACGCCTGCAGGAATTTATATATGACGGTAACCAATTAGAGGTTTACTGCTCGAGATGGTCACCCTCCCAAGCTACCGATTTATCAGAGTGTATGCTTAAGGTCAAACTAGAAGACTTTGATAAAATATGGGCAAAGGTGCTAGAGTCTCATCGAGAAGTAAGTTTCTCAGATAATTACACAGAGGTCAGCGGCTCGGTTGAGCAAAAATTCGCTAAATGCATGGAAACGTACCAAACATGCAAATCAGAAATTTTAGAAGCCTTACAGCTTTTTAATACTGCTAGCACCAACCAACAACAAATACCCGCCAACCCAATGAACAATTCAAACGCAAACGGTTTTTATTTAAAAGTACCACCATGCGACACCGAAGTATTTCATGGTGGATACGAAGACTGGCCATCCTTTAGAGATATGTTCACGGCAGTCTATAAAAACCACCCTAAATTATCACCCGCTCAAAAATTATACCACCTACGCCTGAAAACAAAAGGACAAGCTGGGCTTATTGTAAAACAATACCCACTGAGCGATAATAATTTCGAGCTTACCTGGGAAGCGCTCAGATCTAGGTACGAGAACAAAAGGATACTCGTCGACAACCAACTGAAGACGCTGTTCAACCTACCCACAATATTCGCAGAAAGCGGAGAACAAATACAGAAGATGCAGACAACAATCAACAACTGCATGTCAACCCTTAACACCCAAGGAATCCCGACAACGGACTGGGACCCAATCCTCGTTTACCTCTGCTCATCCAAGCTGCCAAGTGAAAGCCTTTCACTATGGGAACAATCCCTCAGCTCCCGAAAAGAACTCCCACTTTGGGAGGATATGAATAAATTTTTGACCAGCAGATACGAGGTAGTAGAGAGAATAAGTACCTATCGACCAGGCAAGGCGAAACCCCAATTTTCGAGTTTTACGCCACGAACGGTGAATCAAAACTCGACCCAATCTAACAATAATAGAACCCATGCATATCACACCGAGTTCAATAAAACGGCTTCGTGTAGATTATGCAACCAATACCACGCAGTCAAATCTTGCGTCAGGTTTAGGAATTTATCGGTATCAGACCGAATCAAATTTGTGAGAGAAAATAGTTACTGTGAAAACTGTTTATCAACGTCACACCCCAAGAACGAATGTAAAAGTAGTTTCACGTGCGTTTATTGCCAAAAGCGTCATCATTCGCTACTGCATTTGCAGCCCAAACCCCAACAATCACAACCAAACCCCAGAGCTCAAAAGGCCCAAGCCGGCACCCCTAGGAGAACGGACGACGAGCGAGCCTCAACATCGAAAGCCGCCGCAAGAGCCACCTCCTCCCAACAGTCTCAGAACAAAAACCCGGTTTCTTCACTCTTCTCGAGTAATCATGGAACCACCCTATTACCCACAGCAATAGTATCAGTATACTTTGCTGGCGAATTTCATAAAATTCGTGCCCTAATAGACCAAGGTTCACAAAAAACTTTTGTATCATCCCGTATACAAAAGGTTCTTGGTCTACCCACAAAAGAGTCTCTCCACCAGATATCTGGAATGGGTGGAACGGTTGTGAAAAATGCCAATAAAGTCTGCCAGATAACATTCTGTTCAGCAGACTTAACCCAAATGATAGACGCACAAGCAATAATTTTGCCGAAGCTAACTAAGTTCTTGCCCACAGTCAGAGTTTCAAGCATCGATCTCGAAGAACTGTCCCATTTACCGTTAGCCGATCCACAGTATTCGATACCATCGAAAATCGATGTGGTAATCGGCAGCGATATCACCCCGCAAATCCTCACCGAGGGGCTCCTCCGAAATGTGAGTGGAACATTACTTGCCCAAAACACAATATTCGGATGGATATTAAGCGGCCCTGTAGCTGAAAAGGTATCAACCTTCAGCACTCATGTCACGGAATGCACCGATGACCCCATCAATCAACTTTTGAGACAATTTTGGGAACAGGAAGAAGTTCACCAAACCCAACAACGATCAGCAGATGATGAATACTGCGAAGCACTCTACCGGACAACCACAAGTCGTGAAGAAGATGGACGCTACAGAGTCAAACTACCCTTCAAATCGGAATTTCCAGCCAATCTGGCACTCGGTCATTCACGACCCGCAGCACAACAGCAGTATATCAGCATCGAACGAACCCTCGAAAGAAAACCCGAATTAAGAGACAAATATTTTGAAGTCCTTCATGAATATTTAACCATGGATCACATGAAACCCGCCTCCCAACAAGAGATAATTAGAGATGGTAAATATCTATCATTTTATCTACCCCATCATGCTGTCATAAAACCCGACAGCAAAACCACAAAAGTGCGAGCCGTCTTCAACGCATCAAAAATGTCGCATTCTGGCAACTCGTTGAACGACGTGCTTCATACAGGCCCCATTCTACAAAATGACTTAATGCTCGTCATACTTAAATGGCGACTTTATAAGGTTGTTTTCAACGGCGATATTGAGAAAATGTATCGCCAAATACTCATCCATGAAGAAGATAAAGATTTTCATCGAATCGTTTTTCGGAAACACCCAACTCTGCCGATACAAGATTTTCGACTAAAAACAGTTACCTTTGGTGTAAATTGCGCGCCATATTTGGCGATTCGAACCCTACACCAACTCGCCCACGATTGTCAAGACGAATATCCGCTCGCTAAAAACATTTTATTGAACGAAACATATGTTGACGATATTTTGTCAGGCGGTCATAATATGCAGTCCACTTTGAACTCTATGACTCAAGTCATCGAAGCCTTAAAATCGGCAGGGTTCCCTTTGAGGAAGATGTCGGCAAATCACCCTGAAATTTTAAAACCCGTTCCCGACCCTGATTTGCTAGACGCCGACTTCCTTAAATTCCATGATTCGAGCTCCACAAAAACCCTTGGAATTCAGTGGAACGCGCTAACCGACACCTTCACCTACACGTATGATCCACCATCAGCAGAAAACACGACTACAAAAAGGCAAATTTTATCAGCAGTTGCAAAACTGTTTGACCCCGCAGGATGGCTTTCACCAATAATGATTCTTGCCAAAATGTTGCTGCAACAACTCTGGATGGAAGGAACGGATTGGGACGAAGACGTGAAGCCCGGAGCTCTCCAAAAATGGACCTCAATTTATGAAAATTTACCTCATATCAGAGACATTAAAATCCCCAGGTGGGTACAGTATTCCCCCGATAAACTAATCCAGCTGCATGGATTCTCAGATGCTTCAGAAAAAGCATTTTGTGCCTGTATATATTTCCGAGTACAAACCCATGAAAATAAGTTTTCATCCCATTTGCTAGCTGCTAAAAGCAAAGTAGCACCCCTCCAAACCGTGAGTCTTCCACGGTTGGAACTCTGTGGAGCAGTTTTACTCTCCAAGTTAGTGAAACAGCTGCGAAGTGAGCTGAATCTACTCCAACACGAACTCATTCTCTGGTGCGATTCTGCCATCGTACTGGCCTGGTTAGAAAAACCACCCCATACCTGGAAAACGTATGTCGCCAACAGAACCTCTGAAATTCTTAAGAACGTCGACAACGCCACTTGGAGGCACGTTTCCAGTAAGGATAACCCAGCGGATTTGGGCACTCGAGGCTGCAAGCCTCAGGATTTAGTCCAATGTCCATTATGGTGGGAAGGACCTAATTGGCTTATCAACCCATCAACTTCGTGGCCAAAGGATATTTCTCATCACCCAACTCCCCCCGAACAACGACATGTGGACGTATTCCACACCCTGCAGGAAGAAAATATAGACATACTCGACCGGTTTTCGTCGTTTTCTCGAGCGCTTAGAGTCGTGGCCTATATGTTGCGGTTTATCCGAAGAGCAAGAAAACTAGAAGTTCCAGCCACGCTTAACCTCACTCACGCCGAAGTGAATGATGCCAAAATCAAAATCATCATTCAAACTCAACGGAATCATTACGGAGACACGATAGAGCTGCTTCAAACGCCAGGACCCTTACCCAAAAAGAACACCCTTCTGACATTAAACCCCATGCTAGATGACTCAGGAATCATGCGAGTTTCTGGAAGATTAGCATATGCCACCTATAGCTTTAATGAGCGGCACCCAATTATCATACCCGAAAACTCTCGATTTTGTTCTCTTCTGTTAGACTTCCTCCATTCGCACCTGCTGCACGCCGACAAACAGCTGATGATCCGAATGGTACAGCAACAGTACTACATTCCACGTTTGAAGCAAAAGGTCAAAAAGCTCGTCTTCCACTGCAAAACCTGCACCATCTATAAACAGCAGATGAAAACGCAGATAATGGCAGCCTTTCCACCCGAGAGGTCAACGTATTCCCTACCCTTTCATACAACAGGAGTCGACTTTGCTGGACCATTTATAGTAAAAACTTCTCCCCTTCGCCGAGCTTCGTATGTCAAAGCTTACGTTTGTGTGTTCGTCTGTTTTTCCACAAAGGCTGTTCATTTAGAAGTGTGCTCTGATCTCACCACGAATGCCTTCAACGCAGCCTTTGCCCGATTTACTGGCCGCCGTGGCCTACCCCACCAGATATATTCTGACAACGGAAAGACGTTCGTCGGCGCACAACGCGGATTACAAAGAGAATTCACCACATTCCTCAAGGAAGTCGCTACAGACGTCGCCGAAAAGTATGCAACTCACGGATTCTCATGGAAATTCATCCCACCATACACTCCCCACATGGGTGGTCTATGGGAAGCGGCCGTGAAAAGCTTCAAGATACACTTTACGAAAGTAGCAGGAAACCAGAAGTTCTCCTTCGAAGAGCTTACTACCCTCTTAGTACGCATAGAGGCGGTCCTCAACTCCCGACCGCTCTCCCCTATGTCCGAAGATCCAATGGATCCCCTAGTCCTAACCCCAGGGCATTTCCTACGTGGCGCGCCGCTCTTGTCGTTACCGGAGCCAACTGCAGAGCATCTCACCTTGGTCAACAAATGGCAGAAACTGAAAGTTCTTCACCACCAATTCAGCACACGATGGAAGAACGAGTATCTCAAGGAGCTGCATAAGCGGTACAAATGGAAATGCCCTCAACGCAATATTCAAGTTGGAGATTTAGTCGTGGTAAAGGATGATTTACTACCCCCGAACGAATGGCGTTTGGGACGGGTAATCACTTTACACCCTGGATCGGATAAACATGTTCGAGTTGTGGAACTCAAAACCCAAAATGGACTAATCACCCGTAATATTGCCAAACTGTGCGTGCTACCAACTGCCTAGTAGTGCCAACCCTACCTCTGGTACCCTCTGCTTCATGCCCCTAGCAATCTGGAAAGAGATCCAAGCTACCCTCACCAACGTATTTTTCTGAAAATACGTATTTTTTCTTTTCTTGTCTTTACAGGACCCGCAGATCTACGGAGACCCAGAAATGCCGGCTATGCGGGCAGCGACACGCGCTAAGGCAGTGCCGGGCGTTCCTCGCAATGAAGCCTGAGGAACGTTACGAGTGCGCGAGGAACCACCGGTACTGCATAAACTGTCTGGCAGTGTCGCACAGCACCGGGGCATGTGACTCACAATCCAGCTGCCGCAAATGCTCCCTCGGTCATCACACGCTCCTGCACAGAGCTCGACGCACGCCCACCAACCAGCGTCGCACTGACAGCGGCCCACAGCGCGCAACAACAGCCCAACATCGCCAACGGGCAACTCAAAGCCGGTCGGCTAGACAGCGCGACGACAAACTTCGCAAATTAGTAGCCGAGGCACGAGCAGCCTTAGATAGGGTTGATGCCGCCCTGAACCCATCAACGCGTCGGGCGGGGGGGGGGGGGGGGGGGGGGGGGGGGGAGCATGTTGAAGACATGATCCAATTTTCGGACTAAGTCCGCCCCCCTCCGTCTGGCAACACCCGGCCAGTGCGGCCAAGCGCAGGCAGTGCAGCCCAGCTGTGGCTTGCCAGCCACCACGGCTCTCACTCTCATTGTTTTCAGTTTATCTAAAACTACCAGCCTTTACGCATCGTTCGTGCCCGCATCATTAGTGCAGTTTACTCGCCCACCGCCGTCGAGCATCTCTTTTCATTATTAATTAAATTCACTTTTATTTTCCTTTATATCGTGAAATTTGTGAGTAATGAATTCAAAAAAAACGCAGTAAAATAATATACTCATAATTAAAACTTAAAACTAACGCGTTCCGCTTTTTTATTGAAGAGTGCAAGGTGAAGATTAGACAGGCACCAATAACTGATGCCAATTTGGTATGGATAATTAAAAATATGGTTATGACTATGGTGTTATGACTATGTCTACTTTGCCAGACCCTTAAACATACCTTTTAAAGTTGAACTGAAATAGGAATATTTGTACATATAAAAAAAAAACAACTTTAGAACTGTGCTAATACAATATTACGATTAAAGAAATTACGATAATAGTACATATTGTGAACTTCCAATTATTTTTGACCTTTTTTACATAAGAAGTGGGACATACAAAAATTGACGTATCACTTTGCTTCTTTGTTATATGCAAAAAGGCAAATCTACCCCAATTTAAATCGCCATTTTTGGCGGAAAATTTTGAAAAATCGATTTTGTCAACATATACATTGAAAAGATAATGTATGAAATATACTTTATATTAAGCATATGTAGAAAAACAACCACAACAAACAATTTTGTAAACACGAAAATCTCAAAACGTAATTTTTAGAGGCGATCCATTTACACTTTATATTACGGTACTTCATACTGCTATTATTTCCACTGCAGTTATATATATATATCCATTGAAGGAGCGCCAAACGAGCGCTAATTAATTTCTCACATACATAGGGCTCATAGAGCTTCGATCGCCTACGGTGAGTTGCAAGAGCATCAGGGCTTTAGTGCCAGTGAATGGACTCTAGTTTTGCTACTTTTACTCATTGACAAGTGTTCTGATGTCCTGTTGCAAATGTCCACTACTTTGGTGGTGAATCATTCGTTAGCACAAACTATTTTTTATTTTCTTTTTTTTATCTCTGACGCTTTTTTTAATACATAATTTTTTTATTTCTAATTCTTATTTAATTTTCGAGTTGCTAAACATGCCTGGCAGGTTTAAGATAATATTACGGATGTGGTCAGTTTTCACTGTAAATGAATCTGTTGCGTTCCAGCACTAGAACCTTTTGGAAGAAGCCCGACTACAGCGGAAATATTTTGATTGGCCCCTTTGGGTCTGCACGTTTTATTCACCTCTTACGATGCACATGCTGGTGATTATGGAGCCGTCTAACATAGCCGTCAATCTTTGAATCCCGATTTTATTAAATTTACTTTCTAATTGTGCTTTGAAAATCGCTAAACTTTTCGAGCAGCTCTCCCTCGAATATTCCTAAACCTCTCTATATCTCTATTTTCTTCGCCGAATTTTTATGGAGTACTAAGTTTTAGTTGTTAGTAGAACTTAATTCTACGTTATAATTCTCGCTGATAATGCTGGGTTTCAACCAGAGAAGTCCAAATAATCTACATAAATCCCTTTTGCGGCTTTAACCAATGGATTTTGTACGACCCAAAATATATAGTAAGTTAATCAAGGGTTAATGCACTGCTTTACAATTTTTTTAAGTAAAAATCCAACAAAAACAAAATATTTAAGTTTTTAACTTGTTTGATTTTTCTTGCTGTTACTGATAGATGCTAAAACTCCGCAACGAGTTGCTCTTGTTGTTGTTGTACCGAGATTAAATCTATGAGATCACAGTTATACATTGTACAGTCTTTGGGGAGTGTTATCGATGTTGATGGTCCTTTGCCGGATATAGATCCGTCACTTTCCGATAACAAGCAGGTGTAAGCCCGACCATTTCGGGAGTGATTTAATATATCTACAACGAGCCTTCTACGCCAACCCGGCTCACAACCCCTACTTCCATGAGGAACTTTGGGTCGCCAGAGCCTCGGCTGCTAAAGCATAAGGATTCGACACGAAGGTGAGGTTAACAATTTGGTTGGAGAAACTACAAATTGCGCTGACATTCCCTTAAATCAATTGGTTATTTTAGTTGCCTCTTGCGATAGGCATACTTGCTGCGGGTTTATTCTAAGCCCCTAGCCCGCTGGGGAAACCAGTACAATCCCTGCACGATGCACAGATGAGAAGTTTGCACGAAAATGTTTATTCGTTTTTTCTTTTACTCGTACAATAAATAAATTGTCATATAAAACAATTGACAACAACTAAATTTAGCGTTAGACTACAAGTAATTAAAAAAATTTCATTTAATAGTAATTTTATATATAAAACGAATTATGGCTATATTGATTGAAATTCGTAAAATGTTAATTATGATTGCAGTCAATGACCCAAAATGGTGTTCAACTCCCGTTGTTTTTGACGCTATAAATACGCAAATAAATGTTTCCATTCCATGCGGTCAATGGCTTGAGGTGCACCTGACCATAGAACTATCGACATAAATGTATGTAGACATGTCTTTAACCCGGAAGCGTAATTTGCACGGGGAATGCATACAAATACAATACTTGCAGGTGGGGGGTTATGTTAGGTTGCGCATGTGCGTACACAGACAATTGAACATAGCCGTCAGACGGTGCACTGTGTAGTAATTTGTCTTAAATCAATTAAAATCAAAATTCTCAATTCAAAAAGCTTAATCATTTCGCACGTTTTATTGTAAACAGATGTAACCAGCGGTAATTTTTTTGGGAAAACGCAAATACTTTTAACACGCTTATATTAGCTTAACTTGTACGTATGCTTTTTCGTACTTCTCTAGGCTAGGCGCGCAAAGGAGTGTTAGACCCCTCTAGCGGCAATTATTGAAGACTCGAAATGAATCTTCCGCAAGAGATTATGGGCGAAATATCCTGCAACAAAAAGTTTGGTCCGTCGTACTGGCAGTGCTCACCCAAAAAGACAACAGATCGAGATAATAGAGATACCTTCACGATAGCTCAACGGAATCAGCTTAAAACTGATCCAGAAATATCCGCCGACTTGAAGCATATAATCTGTGCACATGGAAATAAGCAGCTCTACGGTACAGCGCCGCATGCGGGAAAAAGGTTTAATGGCTAATAGACCGGCTAATAAGCGCTTGTCACTTCAAAATGCGAAAGATTGAGTCACAACTGCGTCCAGACAACTGTATAGCATTATCCGTAAGTAATGGTGTGGGGAAACAAACTAGCAAGGGCGTTGGAACAATTATGTTATTGGAGGAATACGTCAACTCATCCGCCTACATTGATATCATCAAGGACGGCCTTTTACCAAGCATTAATGGACTAAGCGAGCACGTCGCAAACAATAATTTGCAGGATAATTCTGCACTTGGTCATCATTTAGTAACGAGGTTCTAATTTTTCTAATTTCGTTGCATTGTAACCGAGACTTGAACTACGAAGTGTGTAAATTTAGTTTCGGGAATTTAGTTATAATTTAAAAACTGGCAACACTTTTTCACTCGTCACCATCTGTCTAAGAAGTGATCTCCTTTGGTTTGTGTTTTATGCGAATTTTTTGCAAGTACATTTTTTAGTGGAGTGGTGAAAATCTATGACGTACATTACTTAGAAGTAGTGACAGAACTTAAAAAAAAAGTATCGATACCAGTACACATATAAAATACTCGGATCAAAGTATCGATGCTAGTACTCATACTCAGTAAAAGGTATCGACTATATTCGATCCAAATGAGTACTTAGGAATTTTGACCAAAAGTGAAGAAACTTTTTAAAATGAGATCGTTAGGTTTGAATTTAACATAAAACAAGTAAGGAAGTTTAAGTTTGGACGAAACCGAACATTATGTACCCATTTGGGTGCTATTACATATATTTTAAGGATACATTTAAAGAGAAACGTCACGAACATTAAATGATTTGACCGATTTTTGATGGACTTAGCGTTTAAAAAATTTTTTTTTCCGTTAGAAAAAAGTTTTCCTAAACGGGGCGACCCCGGCAGTGGTTTGGCAAACACTCCGAGAGTATTTTTCCCATGAAAAGCTTTTCGGGTTAAAATTCATCTGTCTTGCAGATGCCGCTCGGAATCACCATAAAATATGTACCACGATGCAGATTGGAAGAGAAGCTGGATCTAAGTCTCCTCGGAGGTAAATCGCGCCAAGTATTTTATTATATCATTAAACGTTTTGTGGAGAGATTTTCTAAATAGATATTATGTACTTTGCACTGCCACATCTCTACTGGTTGTTGTTGTTGTAACAGTGCTTCGCCCCAAACAATAGGTGCGACCACTCACAAATTGTCATCAATATCCTCTAACGGGAATCCAAGGAAACCTGCAGTTTCAACAGGTGTATGGTGCGTGTCATGTGGTTGATTCTGGATAGGTAAGATTTTGGCGGGTTACAGTATCGAGAAAAGTTGAGGTAGAGTGACGCGCGTCTCATTAGGGAAATCGCTTTCCTCTTCTGCGAGCTAAGGGTATTTAACTTTAAGAACGGGGTTCTCCGGGCAATTCCTGGAATAGAGGTCCCCGTCTGGAAAAAACCCCAATGAAGTGGTCACTGGAGATGAAGCTTGGATATTTGAGTATGACCCTGGGACACGTAAATAAAAACAACAGTGGGTGGAAAATGATAAGGAGCTGCCAACAAAAGCGAGAATGTCAAGTTACATCTGAACGGAATGTTGATTATTTTTTCCGATATCCACGACATCATTCGTCATGAATACGCTCCCGCTGGCTACATAGTGACCGGAAAATTCCATGTTGGCTTAAGGATTAAGAAACATCTCAAGGGAACTTATCATGGCTGCGTACAGGAGGTCCAATAAGTTGTAATAGTGGCGCTAAACGGGCTAATATCGGAGGACTAAGAAAGATGCGATAGTAAAATTTTTCCTAAAACTTTATTTTCTCGTTTTATTAACTAATTAATTAATTTCCGCACCTTGTATGTGTAAGGGTTCAGCTCAGTTAGAAGTTTTGGCTCAGTGAGAAGTTACTTAAAAATCGATCACAAAATTTCACATGCTCTAAATGCACTTTCTAATACCTACAAATATTTCTATCGCTGTCCAATGTTTTAGATTTTTTAAGACCAAAAATTTTACATTTTACTCCTATAAATTATGTTCAAACTTTCCACTTCCTAGCTCTTCAGTTTGTTACTTAAAAGTTGCTCGCGAAGTTTCCAAATTCAGACAATTTTTTTAATTATGACGATTCCTGCACTTCGTATCGAAATTTATTTCTCGTCTCAAGTCGCTGTATGCACACAAAAATTTTTCCTGCACTAAATCATTACTTCACAAAGAGGGGCGACATGGAAAGCGGACGGGCTCCGAGTTTCCTGTGCCCAGCGAAATGCCTTGTGCTCTTTTTCTTGTGTTGTCCAATTTGGGTTTTTTATACTCAGCTGAGCAGAGCTCACAGAGTATAATAACTTTGTTCGCATAACGGTAATCCGTAACGGCATAAACTAATCGAGATAGATATTGACTTCTATATATCAAAATGATCTGGGCGAAAAAAGAAATTCATGTAGCCATGTCCGTCCGTCCGTCCGTCCGTCCGCCGTAAACACGATAACTTGAGTAACTTTTGAGGTATCTTGGTGAAATTTGGTATGTAGGTTCTTGGGCGCCCATCCCAGATTTCTATTGAAAACGAACAAAATCGGACTTCAACCACGCCCACTTTTTCGATATCGAAAATTTGGAAAACCCGAAAAGTTTTGGCAGTTGTTGAAGATATCATGATGAAATTTTGCGTGATGAAATTTTGCAGAAATGTTACTCCTGTTACTATATGTGTGCTAAATAAAATTAGCAAAATCGGATTACGAACACGCCCACTTAAAAAAAAAATGTTAAGTCGAATTTAAAAAAAAAATTAATATCTTTGTAGTATATAAGTAAATTATGTCAACATTCAACTCCAGTAATGATATGGTGCAACAAAATACAAAAATAAAATAAAATTTAAAAATGGGCGTGGCACCGCCCTTTTCATTTAATTTGTCTAGAAGGATTTTAATGCCATAAGTCGAACAAAAATTTACCAATCCTTGTGAAATTTGGTAAGGGCATAGTTTCTATGACGATAACTGTTTTCTGTGAAAATGGGAGAAATCGGTTGAAGCCGCGCCCAGTTTTTATACACAGTCGGCCGCCTGTCCTTCCGCTTGGCCATTAACACGAGCAAAAATCGATATATCTCTACTAAACTTAGTTCACGTACTTATCTGAACCCACTTTATCTTGGTATAAAAAATTACCGAAATCGGACTATAACCACGCCCACTTTTTCGATATCGAAAATTACGAAAAATGAAACAAATGCCATAATTCTATACCAAATATGAAAAAAGAGATGAAACATATAATTTGATTGGTTTATTGAGGCAAAATATAACTTTAGAAAAAAACTTTGTAAAATGGGTTTGACACCTACCATATTAAGTAGAAGAAAATGAGAAAGTTCTGCAGGGCGAAATCAAAAGCCCTTGGAATCTTGGCAGGAATACTGTTTGTGGTATTATATATATAAATAAATTAGCGGTACCCGACAGATGATGTTCTGGGTCACCCTGGTCCACATTTTGATCGATATCTCGAAAACGCTTTCGCATATACAACTAAGGGCCACTCTCTTCTAAAACCCTCATTAATACCTTTAATTTGATACCCATATCGTACAAACACATTCTAGAGTCACACCTGGTCCACCTTTATGGCGATATCCCGAAATGGCGCCCACCTATATAACTATGGCCCACTCCCTTTTCAAATACTCTTTAATACCTTCCATTTGAAACCCATGTCATACAAACACATTCCATGGTTATCCTAGGTTAATTTTGCTAAATGGTAATTTTCGCTTATTGTGTCTCCAAAGCTCTCAGCTGAGTGTGTAAGGTTTGGTTACACCCGAACTTAGCTTTCCTTATTTGTTTTTATTTTTTTTTTTATTGAAGAGCTTTTTTTATAATTTCAGTCCAAGCCGAATTCAATACCAGGTGTTGTTATCCCAGCAGCTGATTGCTTCTTATTGATTATTTTCCATACAACGCCTTGTACAACAATATGCCACTTAATCGAAATCAATGAAAATTTTCTTTTGACTTGACATTCTTCTGCGCGGCAAATTATTGAATTCGCTTTGACATCTCCTTGTATGGATTTGCCTTTATTTCAATCGATATTTCTAATATTCTTGTTAATATTTAGAGATAGGAAAGGGGCATGATGAAATTAATATTCGAGTGCTCTCGTCCCGTTGACGTTTGCTCTAATTCTGACAAGTTCGGCATGGATAATTTAGAGGGTTGTCTATCATACATAACTGCCTTTGAATTCTACTACGATCGGATTGGATTTTATTTAATTTTATGAGGAAATTTGTAGGAAAAATTTAGCAATAAAAATTTAGTAGTTTTGTAGTACAAGTAAATATTGGCAAATAGAGCTGCCGAAAAAGTGAGGTTATGTTGTTGATCACCTTTATTATTTCATCATGGGAAAGGGGTAAATACCCAAAAGAAGGGGTAAAATAATATTTTAGAAAGTATGGGAAACAAACGCAAATTCAATTAAAAATTTTATCCATTGCGCTTTCGTCTGAATTACACCCCTATTATGAACTCATACGATACACGATATACCCTTGCAATCTGTTATACGGTATTATGAAATAAATTCTAGCGTGTGAAATCCGATCGTTACCGTTTATCGTTTATCATGGTATTGCCATACGCTAACTATCGTATCAGCTGTTCAATTTTATACGCTAGCTATCGTTGATAAATTTTTGCTCGATACGTTGGGAGCTATTTAAATAAAAGTAAATATAAAATTAAAATTTCAAAAGAATCTAACTAAAGCCTCGTTCCCAACACTCTGTCGCAACACCCTGGCAAGAAACCTTAAAGTGGCACAAACCTTCAAAATATTTGGAATGGATGACCTGTTTTTACGGGCGCGCAAACTGTTTTCTACTTCTGTTAAGACATACTCCGAAATCTATTTTTTTGGTTCTAGTATGTCAAGTACTTACAATGTAGAGTTCAATTTAAGAAGATTGGAAGCATCTCTCAATTTTCTTCTTTCTAAGGCCTTTAGGCGTGTTTCGTCAATTTGTTCATTTGAGTTTATATAAAAGGCAACAGAGGCAATATTATTACATATTTTAAAAACTTTTACCACTTTTACGTACAAGGCAATTGAATTTTTGGTATTCGCGTTTTGTTTTTCTATCTTTTTCGTATAGTTTCACAATAATTTGTAAACAAAACTTTGCTGTCATTCACAATAGTACATATATCGGGCGTGTGGAAATCGCAATATGAAAGCTTATTTTTTACGATACGCTATCAAGCGTTTATCGTTTATCGTATGAGAATTCATAATAGGGGTGTTAGTTTTAATCTTTAATCCAGCATTTTTCAAAAATCTTTACCCAGAAAAACATTTTAAAACACAAAAAAGTCAGAAAAAATATTTAAATCGGAACGTTGACAGTCAATATGAGCTCATTTGAGAGGCCGGAATGAATGTATTTCCCTTCTCAACGATCGTCCCATATGAACCTATTAACATATATCATTTAAGCCTAAATAAGAGTCCGCTATGAATCTTAAAAGGCTTTTAAACAGCTCATATTTGGCCTCTACTGGCACTCTTTACAGCATCATTTATAACTCCAAATAACTCTTATTAAATGACACCTATTTGGCCTGTTTCCCGGTTATTTTGGACTCATTTCAGATTCTTAATAGGGGGACTCATTAAAGCATATAAATTTATAAGGTTTAAAATTATATCCGTTTTCACACACTGTTATATAAACGCACCTAGTAATGTTCTTGATAAACTGAATTGTCGATCAGCTGTATTATTGTCAAACAAAAATGTGATCATTATACAAATTAAGAAATGCCAAGATCAAGTGAAAAATCAAAACTAAAACGGCATTATAAACTTGTTGCAGATTGCTGATGTAAATTACTGCTGTAATGTCTGCAAGGTTGCATTCCTTTGAGTTTACCGCGTTTACCCGATGAAATGAGAGCATAAATTTGTACAAATTATGTAAACGATTTTTCATACAAAATTTGACAGTTCATAAGTTATAAGGTTTAATGAATTTCCGTAATATAAGAGCGCCAAAAGCATGTTTGAGTGTTTGAGGAGTAGCTTTGCTTGCGTAAATACATATGTATACTAACCTGGGTCGATTTATATGGACGAAAGTTAACCGATATCGCGCCATCCATTTTTCGATAGGATTTGGGCTCAGGAAAAAAAGTTCCACTATGCATACGCAAAAAACTAATTTTCGAGCGTGCGAAGTTTTATATTTAACTCTAACTTGTAACATAAGTTGAAAGAAATTAATATTTTTCCACTATCGTTTTATGAAATGAATGAAACTATAAAATCGCCGAAATGTATGGCAAAAATTCCCATATTAAGATCTTCATTTTTGTTTGGAGTGGTATCATTGACAAAAATGTGCATTTTGACAGCGCTCTTGCGGAAACCATTGTTTACCAAAGACTGATCGAAGAGTAAAGATGTTCAGGGACGAAAAATAGTGTGAAGCAAGTTTCACAAAATTCTAGTAGGTCACATTCACCACTTTCCACAGCAGAATTTGTTAAACTACCACTCTCTGTATTTGTTATTTAACAATTATTTTTACACTTTTTATTCAGCTAATGTGTTCAGAAATTTAACATCTACTCTCTAAAACTCCAATCAGGGTATTTGTGTGCTTAAATTTTGTTAAAAATTGTGTTAAAGTTTTTGGTGTGTTGGAAGTGACCTACTAGAATTTTGTGAAGCTCCGCGCTTTCCACTGAAGTTCGCACATGCAACATCTTTATATTCAAAAATTTTTGTGTTTACTATATAGTTTGGCAGCTTAAATTGAGGTTATGTTGCGAATAGAGTGGAAGGCACTCGAGTTCAGTGAAAGAAGGCACTCCAATGGAGTGGAATGAAGAACAGTAGGAAGACCATAGTTGCATTGGATTAATATACCTGCAATCATTGTATAAATATTAAAGATAAATTTAGAAAAAATAATTAAATACTTGAGCATTATCAAACATTTTCTTTCAATTACTGCAATTAAGGTGTCCTAGATGCTATATATTCAAAAATTATAACATTTTATGTCTGTTTAAAAATTTAACTTGAATTTCCCCAAAGATTTCCGTAATATGGCCATTAGTGATGTTTGTGTGTGTGTGTGTTAATTTTGAGCGATCAGCTGTTAGTTGCGCTACTTGATAAAGTTTACAATGGCGAAAACACTAAAAAACTGAAATGAAAATATTCTCTCTCAACCTCGAAAACCAATTCCCAAACTGTGTTGCAATAGTACGAAAACAAAAACATAAATTTTTTGGCAATAAATACGAAAAATTGAAGAACCATAGACTGAAGTCGACTTTATGTTAGGATAGGATAGGATAGGTTAGGTGGTAGCTGCCCTGATCAGGATAGCTCACTTGGACAACACGAAGGTCCGTTGTGATACCACATACGCCAAAAATAACGGTGACTTAGATCTAGCTACTTAGAGAATCGTTGGGTAGCAACGATAAAGCTCCGAATGATACCGATCTCAACTTTGGATAAATCCTCGGGAGATCCAAGTGAGTCGCGACCGAAGTACTTTCGCCTAGTTCTGGCAAAAGCTGGGCAATCAAGCATAAAGTGATTTGGTGATTCCACCTCATCATCCTCCATACAGCTGCAGCAGGATGGAGTTTCCAGTATATTGAGACGTACCGCATGGATACCCATGGGACAGTGCCCTGTCAAAACCCCAATGACCATTGATAGGTGAGCCTTAGTGAACCCAATTATTTCAGCAGACCTCCTGCCATCCACTTTCGGCCAGAAAGATCTTGTTACCCTGCAAGACGTGGTGTCCGCCCAACGTTTGCTGAGCTGATTCGAGGCCAGCTATGGAGGAGCAATCCACAGGTGGCCAGCGGGATCCCGAAATCCCTACAGCCATCTTCATCCGGTTCAGTTGTACCGATGCGGGCTAAGAGATCCGCTTGACAGTTACCCGGGATATCACTATCTTAATTGAAAAATAATTCGATGCAATCGTAAGCGACGTCAGGCACTCCCAGAACACCCTCGATCGAACTGTAGTTGAGCTCAAGGCCTTGATAGCCGCTTGGCTATCAGAGTAGATGTTAAATTCCCTAACCGTAGTAGCACTGGATAGCATTCCATCCACCACATCCTTAATCGCAGCAACTTCCGCTTGGAATACACTGCAGTGATCAGCCAACTTAAATTTGCGGCTTAAATTTAGCTCTTGACAAAAGACCCCCACCAACCTTTCCATCCAGCTTCGACCCATCCGTGAACAAGTTAACCGGTCCCATGCCCCAGATAATTCCTCTTCCCCACTCCTCTCTCTCTGGAATGACTGGGGTGAAGGTTGTATAGGGGGCAGTTATCGGCATACAATAGTCCGTTATGTCCGGGATAAAGTCGAAACTGGTAAGAAGGCTAGAGTGTCCGCGGTCAGAAAGTCCATATCCCATATCACGAAGCCTGACCAACGACCTTGCCGCGGCCGCCTTTCCCGCAATATCTACTGGGTATATGTTCAGCATGACGTTCAGTTCCAAGGTAGGTGTTGTTCTGAGAGCGCCACTGATACCGATCAGCGTCATCCGTTGCACTGATACTAACATTTTGGAGATGCTCGCCGTGTCCAGCGCTTTCCACCAGACCAGCACCTTATATAACAGAATCGGTTTGACCACCATCTCATAAAGCCAGTGTGCTACTCTTGGCGAGAGTCCCCATCTCTTTCCCCTGTGCAGTGTTACAAGGCAATGGCGGCCTTCCTGTCCCGATCTTCCACATTGGGTTTACAGGACAGTTTCTTGTCCAAAACAATCCCCAAATATTCAACCCTATCAGAAAGTACCAGCGGTACCCCTCCAATCAAGGGAGTTCTGAAATCGGGCAACTTATATCTCCTTGTGAAAATAACCAATTCCGTTTTTCCCGGGTTGACCGCCAATCCACATGATTCAGCCCACCTAGCCACAGTATCCAGGTAGCCCTGCAGAACATCGCCCACGGTGCCCAGAAATTTGCCTCTGACTAGGATAGCGATGTCATCTGCATAGGCAACCACCCGACAACCATTGGCTTCCAGCTCCACAAGAAGCTCGTTGACTACCACAACCCAGAGGAGAAGAGATAGGACACCCCCCTGTGGCGTACCCCTGCACACCTTCCTCTTAATTATGGCCCCTCCCCACTCCGCTGCGACAATTCTGCCGCATAGAAGTTTGCTAATAAATTCAACCAGAGCCGCCTCGACTCCTAAACGCACCAGAGCTCTTTCGATTGCCCCCGGTAAGACATTGTTAAAAGCCCCCTCGACGTCTAGAAAGTCACCCAGAGCATACTCTTTGTGTTCTAGGGACCCCTCTATTTGCTTTACAATCGAATGGAGAGCCGTTTCCGTCGATCTGCCCTTGCAGTACGCATGCTGTGAAGCCGGCAGTAACCCCCGAGGTATCCTTTCCCGTAGGTACAGTTCAATCAACCGCTCAAACGTCTTAAGAAGAAACGACGAGAGACTGATTGGCCTGAAATCCTTAGGTGATACATGAGAGCTTCTGCCGGCATTCGGAATAAAAATGACCCTAACCGTGTGCCAAGACTTCGGGATATAGTTAAGCCTGAGGCAGTTAGTATAGATGATAGCCAACCAGCGACAGGAAATCCCCAAAGACTTTTCAAGTTGCGCAGGAATGATTCCATCCGGGCCCGGAGACTTATAGGGCTTGAACGACCCTATAGCCCAGGCTATTTGACTTTCCGGTATTGGAACGACCGCCGACCATGCAGGCGAAGATCCCTGCGCAACTGGGACATCGGGAAAATGATTTTCCAGTAAAAGCTTTAGGGACTCCTCGCTACTCATCGACCAGTCCCCACCATCATCTCGCAGATACCCCAGAGGAGCAGGATTCCTAGAGAGTATTTTTCTAAGCCTCGGGGATTCATTGCAGCCTTCTACGTTTTCGCAGAAGCTTCGCCATGCATCTCGCTTAGCTATCCTTATTTCATATTTATAAATCACCAGACTCACCTTATACAGCTCCCAGTCCGAGGGTAATTTACTCCTCCTGACTCTGTTGAAGAGCCGGCGACTGGACGCTCTTAGGTCGTCAAGAGAATCCGATCACCAGGGCGGCTTGCCCTTCTTCGACTTTATTTAAGCAGCGCATTATTGACATTCATTTCGCCTTCACATACATTTCATTAAATGCAAGCCGATTAATTTTGCAATATATACATAAAAGTATTTTTAAAATAGTAGCATTAGAGGAAGTAGAAAAACGTACTAATGCACATTTCGTATACAATCGTGGGAAAACGAAACCCTTTTCAGACTTGTTGGCAGTGTTGTCGTGAGCCTAGTAAGAAATGTATCAATTTACAAATAAAAAAAACATAAACAAATACTAATTTTACCAGTTTTATTATAAACATAACTGCTTTCATTTATAAATTTCAAATTATGGAGGAATTTTCAAATTTCTTCAGCTCACATATATCGTTAAATCCATACTGCAAAAATTGTTGGAGCATGTGTTGCATGAATGCTTAATTTACGGTGACCATTTTTCTAATTTTAGAACTAGCTCTTTTTATGATTTGAATCATAAAGGAACTTTTAAAATTACAACTGAAAATTCAGTTCGAGTTGTGGATCACAAAAGCGACATTACATATTTGTGGCCTTTAGTGCGAGCCAAGCCGCCGTAAAGGCTAGTTTATCCTAAAACGCTTAATAATTTGAACATAAAAAGCATTGCAAATCTTACCAAGTAGCGCAACTAACAGCTGATCGGTGAAAATTCGCACATTTACACGCACAGTTCTCGACTCAGTTTAAAAAAAAAACTTTAGATTATTTAGCTCAAATTTTAAAGTGAGATAATCCTTACGAATTTATGTATATAGAATATATAAGGCGTTTTTGTTGTTATTAAAACAATGTTTTTATTTATATTAAAGCTTTTATCATTTTTTTTTTTTTTTAACGTTGAAAAAACTCCGACCATCATTCCTTCATTATATGTCATTCGACTGCCTGGTTCACTGCCTTCCACTCTATTCGCAACATAACCTCAATTTAAGCTGCCAAACTATATAGTAAACAATGATAATAAGAGCGGCGGCAGCCGTATTTTCCACAAATACTCTCTCTTTATCAATCTTATGTGTGTTTGTATATTATTCTCTTCCTGTGTTCTTCGCCCCAGATACCTGCACTTGATTGTCACACACCTGGCACTTAAATGTGCAAAGCGTGTGTGTTTGCACGGCGACCAACGGGAAGTTAAGCAAAAATCAAAAATCGATTGCAATATTCCCCAAATTTTTTTATGAAATTCGCAGACAAACATGAAACAGAACTAACAAAAAGGAAGTAAAATACATACTAAGCACAGGAATGATGTTGAATCGCCTAAGTCCTATCGTTTTACATGGGAGCTTGGCGATTATTCTTTATGACGGTATGTTTTTTATTTTCAAGTATAAATATGTTGGGTTCAATATTTACCCAGCTAAACAGCTGTCAAACATTTCAGGCATCAATTGACAGATATGACTGATGGAAATTTACATCATAGCGTAAAGCAAAATATCTATCAGGTTGTTAGCAGCGACATGACAAACCTGATTAAAGATTTTGTATTCGTGTATGGTTTTCCATAGAAATACAAGTAAAAATGTATGCGAGTGTATTAGTGATGTCAAAAATTCTGTTAATGTGTTGGAGTTTCCGTCAGTTCTGTCTAGCAGGGATGGCTCAATTATATGGTTGGCTCATCTCATCAGCTGATTTTATTTTTTTCATTTTACTGGCATAGGGATTGTCAAATCAACACATTGACAATTATTTACTGCCGTGGTGGTAAATTTTTTTATTAAAAGATAGTTTCACTTCACTTTAGCTTATGTTTTTAGTAAATGAATCTAATTTTGCGCAATATTTTCCCACAACACACAAGAATTGCGAAGTTTTATGTTTTCTCTCTATTCCATTCGCCCAATACCAACACACCGATTTTGACAGTCTAAACAAAGGTATGTTGTTGCTGTAGAGATGAGCCAACCATATAGTTGAGCCATGAGAAAGATCAAAATTTTGAAAGCATGTATTAAGGCAACTTGTTCACATTTCGGTCACTCGCTTTGTCACAGCTAATGTACTCTACAATTACAACACTTTCACTCACTTTCGTGAATATTGTGTATATCAAGTTTTTCATGTGTGAAAACCATAATTATATGAATTTAAAAAAAATTGTTACGGTCTACGGCTACGATCCAATTGGGAGCGTGTTCACGCGAACACACCTAGCGATGTGGCGAAAGTGGCGATAAAAAAATATCGAAAACAAGAAAAAGACAGACCTGCCATCACGAGGGAAGAAAAGGTAAGGAGTTTCCGGCTGCATACACACGAAGAAAGATAAAAAAATTTTGGTAAGAAATAAAAATCGAGAAAAATCGCCGAGTTTCCGGCCAGATCGACATCAAAAAAGATGATGGTGGTAAAACGTATTTACCTAGTGTGTTTATAAATGATTATTGGAACCTACAACGTGAACATTTTCCCATCAATGAAACAACGCCAGAATTAGATTTGCATTTAATCTATCAACCATTATGCATGTTCAAGTGGCAATTGTATGCAGCGCAGCAAATGTAAAAAATTGGGTGGTAATAAATCTTAACCTAGTGAGGACACTACCACCGGCGTAAAGGCCAGCACGAAGCTTTATCGCCACCTGGGTCATTTGGTCACCTCGGACCACAGCGCCAACCGCCACCAACGGTGCCTACTATTACCACGGGCATCACCATCGGTAGTACCTCCCCCAACTCCTTCATAAGCGCAACAACCATCAGACGTACCGCCACACCAGTTGCAACGCACGTAGCGGGGCCACGTACATAGGCTTGCGGTCACTAATGGTAACACCAACAACAGGCGGTACCACCGACCCAAATACTAGCCGCATTCTTATTAGCTGCGTTCTTATCGGCAGTAATACTACTAGCGCGTCCTTATTGGCTGCGTCCATCCCGGCTATAACAATACTAGCACAACCCGTATCAGCTACGACCAGACGGGCTACAATAAACCAGCTACAATGACGATCACAGGGCAGCGAATATAGACCTGTGGCCATTCCAATTGCGATAACGAACATCAGCGGTTAAAGCGGTGAGTTCGTTCCACTACTGAACTAAAGTTATGTATTTGTAGCCTTAACCCTATCTTTTAAAATTATATTTTTGACTCCGCAACATTATGTAATGTTAATGTACCACCATACTCAAATTTAGGGCTATCACGCTATTGTAGAATCAAAGCAAATGTGAATACGAATGCAATATGCACAATGACCGGAGGAAATGAAAAGTTAAAAAGAAAAGAAGCAATTCTTATTGTACGTTCAAATCGTTGCATACTGAAAAGAAATTTTAACCAACACAAACAAAGCATATTTTAATGGTCATAGGTGTGCTATTTATACTGCCTGTGAAACAAAGAAAAAGGTGTTTCAGGTATCAAAATTTGCTTTGCGTTGTGGTAGAATTTTACTATTACATTTTTTTTTTAATTGATGCCATCGTGGCGAATATGATTTTGGAGTAGGCAAAAGTGTTGATATTGTTTCGGTAAGGAATAAAGTTTTATTGGTAATTCAAGTTCAGTTGCATTATCAGTAAAATGCATTAACTCTATATTGAGAGACGCAAATAACAAGTAATGCGGGTTAGCTTGCGTTATCAAAACAAAACTTTTTTTGTATACATTTCTTGGTGACTGAGTCGAACTAAACCCGAAACAATACCAACCCTGACTGTTACATGTAAAATAGTTAACGTTTCAACTGAACAAGTAAAACAATTTCATTAATTGTACTATAAGTTTAAAGGGTTCATGTTTTACCTGAACAGGTGAATGACTTCGGTAATTTTTCCATGAATCTAAAAGCTTACGTTTTACTTGAGCTTGTGAAACAATATTTTTTGAGGGGTTGGATTTACCCCAAGTTTAGTCCTAGTTGCGTTTATAACTAATTTCTTAGTGCATAGTACATATTACTGTCATTATACTATTTGTAATACCGAAATGATGTTCAGTTAAACTCAAAGTAAGTTTAATACAACAACTATTAATTTTGTAAGGGGGCCCCAATTATTAGAAGTTGTATCCAAACTGTACAGCCCTAAGATAGATTTGTAAAAAAAAAAAAGAGAAAAGGGCATTTATCCAAATTTCTGAAAAAAAAGATTTTTTTTATTACATATATAGTATATTTTTATTTTATTACATATATAGCCTTTTTGATTGCTATAAAGTTTAAAAAAAAAAAAAAAAAAAATTTTGATAAGCTTAAATATATTCAAAACCCTTGTAGTAAGCAGTAAGAGAAAAAAAAGGAGAAAGCTATGTTAGTAGTAATAATGAATTTTGAATAAAAGTTGTTAATAATATGGGAATGCTGGCGTCGCCAATGATTTAGAAGGCATAGGGTAAACCAGGTAAAGGGCCACCGAAATATAGGTGCGACGGTGGCCATGGTTTTTGAGGGTGGGATAAATCACATATGAATATTCGGCCTTTTTGTTTTCCTTTAATTTTTCAGCGTTTTTTTTTTATTTTGATTTTCAGCGATTAGTAACCGGTCATGTCCGGTTCGGTATTTTTTTTTGCGGTTATTTTTTTTTGAATTTTAAATTTTTGAATGTCTAACGGTCTGTCCGTGGCATCCGGTTCGACCGGATGTCGTTTTAGTTTGAATTTATAAGCGTTTTGAGTCGGTCTCTGCGCTTCTGTCAGGGTTTTTGATTTTGACAGCTTTCAGTTTTGATAGGCATGATAGGAACTTTTTTTCTGTTTATGGCGCAGGAACAGTAAGGTTGGCAAGGACCCGCCCCAGCCGACAATGACTAGCCACTGTGCACCAACACATCATGCCGACCGCCTTCTTACTGCTTCCACTGTAAATGCGATTCCATAACAGATGGCGCCCAACGTGGCGCCTGAGGCGCTGGCCGC
This sequence comes from Eurosta solidaginis, assembly GCF_040869045.1. Taxonomy (NCBI): domain Eukaryota; kingdom Metazoa; phylum Arthropoda; class Insecta; order Diptera; family Tephritidae; genus Eurosta; species Eurosta solidaginis. The sequence goes on along the minus strand of NC_090321.1, from coordinate 171,316,419 downwards.
GAGGGTCAGTCGGGTCAACCTGTGAAGTTGACCATCCCACCAGTCCGAGTGAGCAGCCACAAGAGCTGCCACCTACGTTGCGGTGGGATGGTTGGACGGACCAGGTTGTCCGGGCTGGTCATCGGGGGCAGTGGCCGAAGGGGTCACGGGACTTCACGTCGTGTTCTCCGGATTTTTTTATTTCACCCGAAGAGGCAGTGCTGCACGCACTTTATTTTTTTTTGTAATTGGGGATTTTAGTTTGCCGGAATGTTGTCCGTAGTCGGCTTTGGAAATATTTTGTCCGCTAAATTGGGATTTTTTTTCTTTTAATGTTTAAATTGTCATAGTTTTCTTTTTTTTGCCGAATGGTGTGTGTTTGAATTGCATGGACCCCAGCTCATCCTACGTCTCAGATGGTAACACCGAATACCACCTGGATTATGACGGGGTGAGCTGGGATCCACAGCGGCACCCTTTCCTGGCCCACCAGACTGGGGGAGCGGCTCCGAAACCGCTCCACCCATTGCGGCGGAGGCAGGAGGGGTGTCCGGTAAGAATGGACGAGCGGCCTCAACACCCCCAACCAGTCCCAGGGGCGAGCCCCTGGAGACTGCCCCTGCGTTGCGGCTGGGCGTGTTGAGACCGACCCGTGTGTGCCTGGAGCGGACCCTAGTGGCCCCAACCAGTCTCGGAGGGGGGCCTTAAGACCCCCTCGCATTGCGGTTGGGAGCACTAGGGACATGTATGAATGTATCTGTGTTTTTTTTTCTGTAGCCCTGCTGCCTTCTAATGATGGGATGTCAGCATTCCCATCACCACCTATATTGTATATTTTGCTAACTACTTTTTTTTCCAGCTTCGAATTTTTTTTGTCGATACGATAGTCGAACAAAGGACAATAATACGTGTTCGCACGATTTTTTTCCGCACAAAATTTTTTTCTCTCGCATATGTATATATATACACATTTTTTTTGACAAATCCTCGCCTAAAATATAGGGTGGAAGGTGGGTGAGTTCAGACATTTTACCTAACCCCTAACGGCCTTACGTTTGGCAGTAAATAAAAGCCTTTCTCCGAATACTAGGATTTAACAAACTACGACCTAACCAATCAAAGTTTTTTTTTAATTATTATGTCACGCGAGCAGTCGTACGGCCAACCGGGCCGAACTACTCCGTTTGGGAGTGCGGGAAGCTTCCGTGGGAGCCAGAACCGGGGCGGTAGTAATAGGGGGCTTGGTGCACACCCCAGTTGGTGGACCATATGTAGATCCCGCGGGGCCGAATATGGGCCCGGACCTGACTGACCCTCGCGAAAAACAGCAACAGTCAATTGAACGCGCCCCTATTAAACGCGCATGATATCTCGGGGCTAATAACCAATGCATCGATCTATGCACCCGAAGGAGCTGGTGCTTTACCACCAAATCAGGAGACGGGAAATTTTGGGGACGCCACAAGTGATCGGGCGAATACCATAGGAATGCAGGGAGAAGCCACTCATGGAGGTTCGTGGGTGGACGTGCTACACCAACTGTTCCAGGCTTCGCAGGAGGAAATGCGGAGAGAGATGGGGTCAATTCGAAGCAATATGGACCAGCTTTACGCCGCTCTCGAATCCGCGCAGCAATCAAACCAGCAACACAGGAACGCAAGTAGGATGGACCGTAACCCATTTCCAAAGGGAGTACCACCAATGTACCCGACTCCAAGCAGCATAGCAGTAAAACCGCAGGAGTGGAAAATCTCATTTGACGGCACGGGGAGCGTAGCCGATTTCCTTTTCAAACTGAACACCTTGTGTGAGCGCACACAATGCCCTGACGAACAAATAATGGCTAGTTTCCACCTGTTCCTTTCTGGACGAGCCGAAGAATGGTACTGGCTTTTCACGAAACAAAAGCCAAACGCGACTTATGTCTTTTTGTGCTACTCACTGAAAAGAGAGTTTGGCACTATGAAAACTGACCACGAGATCAGGATGGAGATCTCCATGCGAAAGCAGAAAGCAAGTGAGTGCTATGACGTGTTTCACACGGACGTAATCTCCTTGAACGCGCACTTAAGAGAGCCAATGTCGGAGCTTCTACTGATTGACATAATAAAAAGAAACGTCAACAGTAGCCTTAAGCTGATGCTTTTCAACGCAGATGTAAGGAACCTTCTTGATCTACGCGATGTAGCACGCAGAGGTGAACAAGTGCTGAAAGAAAGCAAGCTGTTGGGAGCCACTTACCCAGGACGGCATGTAAACAAAGCACGCGCGACAACCCCAGACATGAGGAGGGAAAGCGAGGACGGCGAAACGGATCCACAAATAGAGGCGCTGGAATATCGACGCAACAGAAGACCGGACTATTCGGGAATCCAATGCTGGAATTGCCAGGGAATGGGGCACTCCTATATATATTGTGAGGAACCCATAAAAAATCCTTTTTGTTTTAAATATGGGTATAAGGGTGTATTTACTCCTAAATGCCCTAGGGAACATCGCAGGCAGGGAAACCAGTACCCGAGCGAGAAGGCGGGGGAACCTCGTTCGGCTTTATAGCTCCCACATCAGCCAGTGCTCGAGGCGTCGTCCCGTGCGCTGAACCAGAGGGTGAATCTCTGCATGGAGGTGATACGCTTCCGAGGTGCAGTAGTACCCTGGCAGAAGAGCCCTCAAAAGTGATAATAACTTACCCTGACAGTACGGACAGTTCGAATAGTTCTGAAGCCGACAGTCAAACGTCTTCATCCGCGATGGGCGAGCCGACTAAAATTCTGCGACGCCGGCATAGGGATGTCGCTTGCCAGACGCAACTTTCACCAAACCTAGAAGAAAGGGAACATAGGTATGAACAAATAAGACATACCATTTTTGAACACTACCCGGTATCGGAAAATATTTTGAAGTGTAGGAAGAGATACCACAGGAGAGTACAGGAGCGTAGACTGCTGCAAGCGAACTAGACAGGTTACTCGAATTAGGAGTTATAGAAGAATCGAACTCCCCGTGGTGTAGTCCTGTAGTACTGGTCCGGAAACCAGGTAAAGTTAGGCTGTGCATAGATTCCAGGAAGGTCAACGCGGTGACTAAGAAAGACTCGTACCCCCTGCCTCATATCAACGGCTTATTGAGAAGACTGAAGGATACGCATTTTATTAGTGGCATTGATCTGAAGGACGCGTTCTTCCAGATCAAACTGACAGAGTCCTCCAAGGAAAAAACAGCATTCGCAGTTCCGGGGAGGCCTCTGAACCACTTCAAGGTGATGCCATTTGGTCTGTGCAATGGACCGCAGACTATGAGTAGGCTGATGGACAAGGCAATCCCTTCGCGCCTGCGAGAGAATGTCTTCGTCTACCTAGATGATCTAATGGTGTGTAGTACAAATTTTGAAGACCACCTGAAATTGCTGGCGGAAGTGGCTAACTGTTTGAGAGACGTAGGTCTGACAATAAACGTCGAGAAAAGTAAATTTTGCCAGAAAGAAATACGCTATTTAGGGTACCTGATAGGCAGCGGGTGTTTGAAAGTGGATCCGGGAAAAATAGAAGCAATGCAAAACTTCCCGATCCCTAAATCCCCTCGGCAAGTGCGTAGGTTTGTGGGCATGGCGAATTGGTACCGAGCGTTTATTACCAATTTTGCTGACTTGGCAGGTCCCTTGACCGACTGTCTCCGCAAGTCAGCAGGCCCGTTTAAGCTTACTCCTGAAGCTATAGAGGCATTCGAAAAACTTAAAGTAGCCTTGAGTTCGGCGCCTGTCTTGGCCAAACCAGACTTTTCCAAAGAATTCGTAATACAATGCGACGCTTCCAAAATAGGTGTTGGCGGAGTGTTGTTCCAGGTCGATGATGAGGGCGCTGAACATCCAATCGCATTCGTGTCGAAAAAGCTGAATAATGCCCAACGCAATTATACAGTAACCGAGCTGGAATGTCTTGCAGCCATAATCAGCGTGAAGCGTTTCCGACCCTATGTCGAAGGATTACCTTTTCGAATTATTACGGACCACTCCAGTCTCAAGTAGTTGATGACACAAAAAGACTTGACCGGGAAGTTGGCGAGATGGTCACTCTTACTGCAAAGATACGACTTTAGAATGGAACATCGTAAGGGCACCCTGAATGTAGTACCAGACGCGCTGTCGCGTTTTGATGCCGATAAGTTGACTTTCACTACCCGGGGAAATAGATTTAGTTTCTCCCGAATTTAGCAGCAACGAATATTTAGACTTAATTCGGACCCTCACCGAAAACGAGGAATCACTTTCGGATTTACGAGTTGTGGACGGTGTAATTTTCAAAGAGTTAAGTTTCGTAAGGGGATGGAAGGGGAAGAAGACTCGCTGTGGCGTTTATGGTTGCCAAAAGGGTTGACTGAGGAAGCAGTGAGATTAGCACATGACGCTAACCGGAGTTACCATGGCGAATGGCAGAAAACCTTAGAACGTGTCAGGCAGAAGTACTTCTGGCCGCAGCAGGCTAAGGACGTCAGGGACTACGTCCAGCGTTGTGACACCTGCAAAACGGTAAAAACCATCAATCAGCAGTCGAGACCACCTATGGGGAGTACCTTTGAATCCTAAAGGCCATTTCAGCGGTTATATTGCGACTTTCTAGGGCCGTATCCAAGATCTAAGCGGCGTAATCAATTTCTTTTTATAGTATTAGACCATCTTTCAAAATACGTTTGGCTAAAGCCCATGCAAAGAGCCACCACTGTTAACGTTATAAATTACTTCGCCTCCGAAATTTTCCCGACTGTAGGGGTGCCTGAATTTATCCATAGTGACAATGGTAAACAGTTTACCTCGAAGGAAATGAACCAATTTTTAGTAAATTACGGGGTGACGCACGTGAGGACGGGGCTATATTCTCGCCAAGCGAACGCATCCGAACGCGTCAATAGAGAAATTGTTTCTAAGATGAGGATTTTCCTGAAGGATAAGCCTGACCACGCCGATTGGGATAAGCATATACCCGAAATTTTATCAGTTTTGAGAAGTGATTTTCATACGGCGATTCAGTGTTCTCCATACTTTGCATTATATGGCCAAAATATGGTCCAGCATGCCGCAACGTACAAAATGTTAGCGAAGCTCGGCAGCCTTCGGGAAGACCAAGTTACGATAGAAAGCCGAACTGACAAGTTGACTAATATTCGTGAGCAAATCCGTAAAAATTTAGATCAGGCTAAGAATAGGGGAGTAACCACCTATAACAAGCGCTCTAGGCAAGTCAACTACAAGGAAGGTCAGGAAGTTTTCCGAAGAAACTTTGCCTTAAGTAACTTTAAACAGGGTATTAACGCCAAATTCCTGCCGAAATACCTTAAGTGTCGTGTACTCCGAAAAATAGGCAATGCATTGTATGATCTCGAGGACCTAAACGGGAAATTGATAGGTCGCTTCCATGCTTCGGACATTCGTCCGCAATGAACCAACAAGGACGTTTCTTTTGCTAAATTACAATTTGATCTTTTTTTTATCTACCAATCGGACTTTTTTTGTCTGGGCGTTTTGGCGGTCGGGGACATCTCGCCCAGTATTCTCCCCGAGCACTGACCTCATAGGATGTACACGCGCGTACTCACCGAGGACCGTGAACACCCTGGCAGTCCACGCTTAGGTCGGACTAGCCTTTCGGAGTTTGGACGAGTTCTCCATAACAAATGTCTAATTGCCGCAAAGCCCTTTTAAACTAGGAAACAGAATTAATTCCCAACCTGACTTAGTTTTTTTTTGATGGACCTATGTTGCCCGGCTAGCTTCGTAGTAGGACTTTGAGACTCTTATCTCAGGGGTGAGTCGTGCCCCACGTTGCTTGTCGTCGAAGATCCCTGGCAGTAGCTTCCCACAGATGATCCGGTTTCCTGTTCGCTTCATCGTCAGGTCTCCAAAGCGAAGCAGGTTTGTTACGGTCTGCTGCTACGGTCTACGGCTACGATCCACTTGGGAGCGTGTTCACGCGAACACACCTAGCGATGTGGCGAAAGTGGCGATAAAAAAATATCGAAAACAAAAAAAGACAGACCTGCCATCACGAGGGAAGAAAAGGCAAGGAGTTTCCGGCTGCATACACACGAAGAAAGATAAAAAAAATTTGGTAAGAAATAAAAATCGAGAAAAATCGCAGAGTTTCCGGCCAGATCGACATCAAAAAAGATGATGGTGGTAAAACGTATTTACCTATTGTGTTTATAAATGATTATTGGAACCTACAACGTGAACATTTTCCCATCAATGAAACAACGCCAGAATTAGATTTGCATTTAACCTATCAACCATTAGGCATGTTCAAGTGGCAATTGTATGCAGCGCAGCAAATGTAAAAAATTTGGTGGTAATAAATCTTAACCTAGTGAGGACACTACCACCGGCGTAAAGGCCAGCGCGAAGCTTTATCGCCACCTGGGTCATTTGGTCACCTCGGACCACAGCGCCAACCGCCACCAACGGTGCCTACTATTACCACGGGCATCACCATCGGTAGTACCTCCCCCAACTCCTTCATAAGCGCAACCACGAGCGCAACAACCATCAGACGTACCGCCACACCAGTTGCAACGCACGTAGCGGGGCCACGTACATAGGCTTGCGGCCACTAATGGTAACACCAACAACAGGCGGTACCACCGACCCAAATACTAGTCGCATTCTTATTAGCTGCGTTCATACCGGCAGTAATACTACTAGCGCATCCTTATTGGCTGCGTCCATCCCGGCTATAACAATACTAGTACAACCCGTATCAGCTACGACCAGACGGGCTACAATAAACCAGCTACAATGACGATCACAGGGCAGCGAATATAGGCCTGTGGCCATTCCAATTGCGATAACGAACATCAGCGGTTAAAGCGGTGAGTTCGTTCCACTACTGAACTAAAGTTATGTATTTGTAGCCTTAACCCTATCTTTTAAAATTATATTTTTGACTCCGCAACATTATGTAATGTTAATGTACCACCATACTCAAATTTAGGGCTATCACGCTATTGTAGAATCAAAGCAAATGTGAATACGAATGCAATATGCACAATGACCGGAGGAAATGAAAAGTTAAAAAGAAAAGAAGCAATTCTTATTGTACGTTCAAGTCGTTGCATACTGAAAAGAAATTTTAACCAACACAAACAAGGCATATTTTAATGGTCATAGGTGTGCTATTTATACTGCCTGTGAAACAAAGAAAAAGGTGTTTCAGGTATCAAAATTTGCTTTGCGTTGTGGTAGAATTTTACTATTACATTTTTTTTTAATTGATGCCATCGTGGCGAATATGATTTTGGAGTGAGCAAAAGTGTTGATATTGTTTCGGTAAGGAATAAAGTTTTATTGGTAATTCAAGTTCAGTTGCATTATCAGTAAAATGCATTAACTCTATATTGAGAGACGCAAATAACAAGTAATGCGGGTTAGCTTGCGTTATCAAAACAAAACTTTTTGTTGTATACATTTTTTGGTGACTGAGTCGAACTAAACCCGAAACAATACCAACCCTGACTCTTACATGTAAAATAAGTTAACGTTTCAACTGAACAAGTAAAACAATTTCATTAATTGTACTATAAGTTTAAAGGGTTCATGTTTTACCTGAACAGGTGAATGACTTCGGTAATTTTTCCATGAATCTAAAAGCTTACGTTTTACTTGAGCTTGGGAAACAATATTTTTTGAGGGGTAGGATTTACCCCAAGTTTAGTCCTAGTTGCGTTTATAACTAATTTCTTAGTGCATAGTACATATTACTGTCATTATACTATTTGTAATACCGAAATGATGTTCAGTTAAACTCAAAGTAAGTTTAATACAACAACTATTAATTTTGTAAGGGGGCCCCAATTATCAGAAGTTGTATCCAAACTGTACAGCCCTAAGATAGATTTGTAAAAAAAAAAAAGAGAAAAAGGCATTTATCCAAATTTCTGAAAAAAAAAAGATTTTTTTTATTACATATATATTCAAAACCCTTGTAGTAAGCAGTAAGAGAAAAAAAAAGGAGAAAGCTATGTTAGTAGTAATAATGAATTTTGAATAAAAGTTGTTAATAATATGGGAATGCTGGCGTCGCCAATGATTTAGAAGGCATAGGGTAAACCAGGTAAGGGGCCACCGAAATATAGGTGCGACGGTGGCCATGGTTTTTGAGGGTGGGATAATGCACCGGGCGTCGCAATACCACCCGCGGCGCCCCTATGTATATTCGGCCTTTTTGTTTTCCTTTAATTTTTCAGCGTTTTTTTTTTTATTTTGATTTTCAGCGATTAGTAACCGGTCATGTCCGGTTCGGTATTTTTTTTTGCGGTTATTTCTTTTTGAATTTTAAATTTTTGAATGTCTAACGGTCTGTCCGTGGCATCCGGTTCGACCGGATGTCGTTTTAGTTTGAATTTATAAGCGTTTTGAGTCGGTCTCTGCGCTTCTGTCAGGGTTTTTGATTTTGACAGCTTTCAGTTTTGATAGGCATGATAGGAATTTTTTTTCTGTTTATGGCGCAGGAACAGTAAGGTTGGCAAGGACCCGTCCCAGCCGACAATGACTAGCCACTGTGCACCAACACATCATGCCGACCGCCTTCCTTACTGCTTCCACTGTAAATGCGATTCCATAACAAAATGTATTGGCCATTTTCTTGTAATATATATATCGTGGTATGTGCGGGTCAATTTTGAGCCAACTTTTCCCAAAATACTCCATAGCACGGCGCAAAGGCCTATCGTCAAATGCTACTGATCGTAGTTACTACATAGCACATCTAATAATTGCCGGCTGACGCCAATATCAATAAAACTTTGCCGTATTATCGCGCTTACCTGCAATATCAATAAAATTACTTAAGTATCTAAATTTAGCTTCTCATTTATTAGCATTGTATTTCTTTTTATCGAACATCGAATACGTATGCATGATGACACTAAGAACTGATGGTATAATTCTATTTAATTACTGTGTTACTACGTGAATATACTAAGAAAGAAAATATCGATTAGTTGGCAAAAGACAACGCATCTCAATCCGTTAGCGAGAGATTAAAGATCATATTTGAGTTTCATATTATTTATGAAGATGAAAGGCGTGTGAGTTCAAGCGATGGGCTGCAAAATATCTAAGAAGGTTAGGTTAGGTGCAAGTGGCTGCCGTCCACATCGAAGCGGCACACTTAGGCCTTTATAGGCCCATTGCGAAACCACACGGATTTATTCCTACTCTCCTAAGCAAACCATTTCGTTGAGTTTGTGAAGCTAACTAAGCAACGTGTATTGACCTCAGCTATATCAGTCAGATCTGCGAGAAACATCTTGCCCATAAAACGTTGCCTTCTTCTACCGAGCGCTGGAAATTCACAGAGTAGATGCCTAACAGTTTCAGGCTCCTCTTCGTTGTAAATGGTAAAGTTAGTAAAATTTTTATCTCCTACCCTCGCTAAGTCAAGGCTCCATCTACTTGCAAAATCTCGAAGTAGCAATTACGCTAGGTCCCAGAAACTTCTAGTTTTTGCCAAGACGACGGAGTAATTTTGTATCATAACTTCTGCTACTTAAATGAGCGTTAAATATTCTATCAGAGCTGTAGACCTTTATTTAGTCTATGTGAAGCCATAATAAAACAACAACCTTAATAGCTATTCAATGGCTTTGGATGATTGCATCATACACGGGTGTTTCTAACTTTAAATATGTTCCATCTCTTTTGAGTATAAAAGCTATATCGACATTTGTAGCTGTATTTCGACGCAATTAAAAGTATTTGCCATAAATGATATCTCATCACTTCATCTACCGAGACAATGCAACAAAGGCACTGCCCCAAGGAGAATAAGAAAACATCTCCGTAAGCAATTCGATAAGATAGGGCACCTTTCAGCTTAGCCGGTTGATATTTATAATAACTAGTGTGCCATCGGTATAATTCTGTCAAGAGGCTGACTAGTGTATTAATTGGTATGACCCTGAAGCATATACTGACTAGTATGTCATCAGGTAAGATTCTGGTGCATAGTTTGTCAACAGGTATGATGCTGATGCAGGGACTGGCAATTGATATTTCGTAGGACATCGCCAGCCAGATAAGTTTCTAATATGGAAAAAAGACAGCACTCTAACTAGTTCGGCTTTTCAATAAAATAGTATTCTTCAAGTATACAACTAGCTGGTTTGACTGTAGGGTGGAACTGCTTCGTCTGCCGAAAAAAATACATATACTGACACCGGTCACATACTTCTGGGTCAACCCCTAATGCTCATCGTCGACGCGATTTCTTTAAAACATTGTGGGTCCTTTCCCTGCAGTCAAAAGCCAAAGTAGTCAGCAAACATTCTAGTTCATTGACTAGAATTGTGTGGAGTTATTCATACTAGTCAGTTTTTGACAAAACTTTTGTCGGTCGGATTCTATGAAATGCGCGAATTCTTTCTGCCGGCAATTTGTAATGCATACTTCAATTACAAGGCCACGTACAAATCAACGGGAGCATAAACACAAACTCGATCAGAGAATACTTCTCCGTTATTTCTGCAGATTAATGAAGCCATTAAAATGTCCAAGCCTTCTAAATCAATAGGCCAGACGGAATAGTTATGCCGATGCTAGAAGACCTTAAGCACAAGGACATCAGCTACATGAAGCATGTTTTCTACTCCCAGACATAGAAGGTTAAGCTCTTGTCTAAAAATATGGACGGCAAATTATCTGAGTGAGCGGCGAAACCTTGAAACCTAGGAGCATTAAACAAGGGGAGGTGTCCTATCTAAGATTCTATTTAATTTATACATATCAAAGCTACCTTCAGCACCAGAACGAGATACCAACGTATCCTCCATTTTTACGACCCTTAAAAGCTTTAATCCCCGAAGCACCAATATCAGTTATAGTACTGAGACTTCGACTTAATTTCTTCGTCACCGTCTCTTTCGTAGATAACCTAGGTGTAGGTACGAAGATCCCCCTGACGGATGTTTTTGTGGAGCCATGCTGCTACATAGCCTACAAGAAGTTAAGCAAATCACCTGGGAAAAGATTAGGGACTACCTATTTCGCCATTGATGACGCTCTCTAAGTCATAAGCTGCCTAAGTGAACATCATTGCGAAACTTACGGCCAAAACCAGTTCAGTCCCCGGCGACTCTAGTTTCAATTAAGCAGGTGGGCGGTGAACTTCTTTATGCTAAAACTGCATGGGATCCTGGATAACATTTCTAAAATTTAGTACAAAATTTGCAGACGTCTGTGTTCGAATCATTGATTTCAATGGCCTCCATTAAGCCAAAACGACCTTTAACAAGTAAGGAAGTCTAAGTTCGGGTGAAACCGAACATTATATACCCAGCTGTACACTTGAAATGCTGTTGTTGTTTGTTTTGTGTGCTTAGTAGTGTTACAAGGCTGCGTAATCATACATATACATATGGTTCTATTCTGAACTGATTTTTCTTCGAATTATGGCTCCCGAAACATAGAAAATTGCTTAGTCATAAAAGGGGCGGTGCCACGCCCATTTAATAAAATTTGAGGTTTCTCCTATTTATTGTTATAAATCCACTTTGGAAATGAAATACCATTGATATAAAGCTCTTTTTTGCAAAGATATGGCTTATTTTATACGTCCACGACCCCTTTAAAAATCTTTTATATAAAAGTGGGCGTGGTTCTTAACCGATTTCTTTAATTTTTCTTTAAAGCATTCCTTATAGTAAAGGCAACCTCTCTGCCGAATTTTGCTACGATAGGTTTCATGATTTTTGATTTATGATTAATAATATTTGTACAATTTATTTTATCACAAGTGGACGGTGCCACCCCCATTTTAAAATTTGTTTTCAAACTTTTATCAAGAGTCTCAATATCATTTCACACGTAAAATTTCAACATTCTAGGTGTACTATTTGCTAAATAATCACGTTTTTTGTGTTTTCCACAATGCTATATATAAAAAGTGGGCGTGGTTATCATCCGATTTCGCTTATTTTCAATATCAATCTATTATGGGTCCAGATAAGCTCGTATACCAAATTTGGTGAAGATATCTCAATATTTAATCTAGTTATCGTGTTAACGGACAGACGGACGGACGGACATGGCTCAATCAAATTTTTTTTCGATACTGATGATTTTGGTATATGGAAGTCTATATCTATCTCGATTCCATTATACCTGTGTAACCAACCGTTATGCAATCAAAGTTATAATACGCTGTGTACAAGTACAGCTGGGTATAAAAATATTAATGATTATACATATATTCAGTAAAAAAAGTTTTGCCTGGCGTTATAGTCATTATTTCATTATGGTTGAGTGCGTAACTTCAGTTTTCTGATTAGTTCGACTCTCCACTACGTTGGGGTAATCACACACCCGGTCACTTGCTCAGCAGTCCTGGGAAACCACCACTTTGAACAGTATTGGGGGTAGCCAGAACCTCGCCTAGTAAATATGTATATGTCCCCATATAGGTGATGTTTACACTTGATTTTGATAAGCTATAATCATTGTGTTTTGACCCAATGAACTACTTGGGGGTAGGGCGGCCAACTTTAAGAAATGCCAAGTCCGGAGATCGGGATTTCGTTATTTGTCAAGTGTGAAAATCGAAATTAACCTTTCAGATGTAGCATCAGAGTTTCGCAAAAATGCAAAAACAAATTTACAAAGGTTCGAGCAACATATATGTAAGTCTCATCTTGGTTTGGTATATATTCAGCTTTGGTATGAGGTGAGCATCATTTCCCCATTGAAATCCGGTCAAATTTCTTACTTTGAGAACTACCGAATATTTCCCTTATATCGAATAGCCTTGAGTATAACATTGGTTTTGCTTCAGAACTGTACCTAAAGTGCTAAACTAGTTGAAAGCATGTAAAACAGATAGAGGGCAAACTAGTAGTGGTTCTGTATGCACTAGAAGCGCACCAGTTTTGAACTAGAGATTTTCCCCCTTCAGGCTATAGGCAAGTTGCTATCGACCTTCAAGAACAAAACGGATATTAAAATATGCCAAACATGAACGTTCCGATCAATCCTTAGTACCATTACCAATAAGGAAATTAACTGTATATCAAGTCAAAGGAAACATCTGAAAGTGTTGTTTCATGTATGAAAAGAGAAAAAATTTTAAATAATCATAAATCCAGGAAATGTTTATCCAAACACTTTTCAGATTGCATGTCAAACACTAATAATATAATTTTCTTCCTACTCGGTACAATATTTAGTAAAGCGGTCACAGCTTCAAAGTCAGCCGTTAGCTGTTGTAGCACAAGATTAGGAACGTTTGCAAAAAGAGGCATTAGTTGGCTAAAGAGCTCTGTAATTTCTATACAAACACATGAATGGGAAGGAAAGAACAACGAAAAAGTTGCATTAAATGTACCAACGTTGAGCAGAAAAAAAAGTTGGCAACAATAACTACAACATCATTAGTATTTGATTTGCATTTCCTACTCGTAAACAGCTGTTGGATAATTTTTTTGTTGACTCGTTAAGTTATTGGCCACATTGGCCTACGACTTTGAAATGCATTAGAATCCACTTCAGCTTGTTGCAAGATTTCCAACGAAAAACAAGTGACGTATGCATGGACCCAATTGGGGCCGTTGACCCATTTATTCTTGTAGACTACTCACCTTTCATATATTGGAAAACGAGATCAGGTTTTCTTTGTTGTAGTAATGCTTTGTTCTGCTCATTTGGCTTGTTCACTCAATAAATTGTCACCAAAACACCTTGTCCAAGCAAATCAAGTGTGTAACTCGGCTTCATGGAGTAATAGTATTTAACCTGGAGTGACCTGTAAATATCCATGATAATAATCTGAATTTTCTTTTGAGGAAATATTCGGACCTTGGAATCTAATATCCACCGAAAGTTGGGAGCCCTGATGGATTAGTTAGCTTGGTCATTGTTTCCGCCGCCATAAGTATGCTACGCGTTCTCCTTAAATCGGTCATATACATATGTTATACTTTCGGTTAAGCCGTTGCAATGGAATTCAAAATTCAATTCAATTCAAAGTGTGCGGGAGGTTTGTACCATTCTGAAGGTCAGGGACGGATGAACCCGCCTAGATGATGTAAGGCTTGATATTGGTGCATTCGAAGTCATCATGCCGGTGGACCCGGCGTTGTGGGCTGCGTATCTCGATGGCATGGCGTATCGAAAGCATCCGTCCGAGGGCTAGCCTTGCTAAGCTCCGAACCTTTTGGAAAGTGGCATCGATAGAGGCACGAAGTGTATTGAACAGATAACGCAGTGAAATATATTAAGTGCTGGCGGTCTAGTCCTGCACAAGTGCGAGTGCCGCAACAGGCGGGGAAAGCGCTGCTACTCCGCATTGCGTCTGTTCGAACTACGAAGATTGAAGCTGCGAGTAGCGGCCGTGGGACTTGAACAAGCCATTTGTCGTGATAAACGGCAAAAGTTTTGCGTGGCTTTCTGGGTAGCACTTTTTCTAGTCGTTGAGACTGTGCACGGTAGTTCCGGAGATTTATTGGCATTGAAAGGGGAGGAGGAGGGGCCCGTCCTAGGACGTAAACAGCAAAAAGCTCCAAATTCAAAAATGATCTACAGTACCAATCTCTAGGTCCATGGTTATGTTTTACGCCTTCTCGGAGTAATTGAATGAAGACCATTTCTTGTGCAATAACCTGCTCCGACAAAATTTTTGAGTTCTTGAGACCAAAGTTCTTTTTGTCCATATATGTATGTTTCCGCACCACTCTTCGTCGAAGTATAGCTACGCCGCTGACTCAAGTCTAGTTTAACTGCAATCATTAGCTTGTGGCGGATATGTCTTTTTATTTTTTGTATTACCAAACTTGAGCTAACATAGCATTAGGGCCCATTTAGTGGCGTTCAAGGCAATTATTATGATCAACAAGGTGTTATAATGAACGTCTGATTGGTCAAAAGGCCGATGATTACTATGCTGGCTTCACTTGGTCAATACCTACATAGGTATATATGTGTGCGCATGCGCGTGCTGTTAACGGTCAAGGCAGGAGATAAGCTGTAATGAGAGGGGAAGGCGATGGGTAGGACGATGGTAAGGAATGAAATTTGCGTATTCAAGCAACATTGTTGTAAGCTGAATAAATTTTTCGTTGTGATTTTTGTTTTTGCTTTGGTGCTTAAGAATATTCCCGACAAAAAAATAAACAAATCAAGTATGCAAGCAAGCAGCTGAAAAACTTTATGGCTGGTCAATCAGGTGCATTTCGCTTAATCTGCATTTCACATAATTTGTTTTTATGTCAGAATTGCATGCAACCAGTTGCATAACGAGAATTTCTCTAACATGGTAGTCATGCAATAAATGCCAATATCGTTGACTGGTTGAACAAAATGATCATACTAACTCCGTTGTTCAACTGTCATATGCTAGACAATTTTGATGAGTCGGGCTGAAATGCCTCTTAACGATGTCAACTCATACATAAACAAATAATTAAACTAAATTGCCATCAAATTAACCCGCCAATGGTGACGCAAATTTGACTTTGATTAATGGTGACGCCGGTCTCATGCACCGGGGTTTTCAACTGAAGATTTTTCGAAACGTGTTACCAATAGTTCATTTTTTTTTGTTTTTATTTGGGCACTTTGACAATAAAACAAATATATTTAATTAATTGAAGCTCTTTTATTTCAATATTAAAATTCACAAATGTTTTTTAAATAGGGCAGTAAAAATAACAATGCTTTAGCAATCCATTTTTTAATATTAAGAAAAAAATAAAAAAATCACATATTCATTAAGGCAAATAATGTTAATTAGTCTTTCGATAATTGGAACTTTTATAAAATGAACAAAAATTGGTATATAATAATAAAAATTTAAAATAATATAAAATTAATCCTTGGTTATTTTACTTACATATACGGTGACTCACGGTGTAACACACCAGGTTAGTAAAAAAAATACAGAAATTGTGCTCACTAAGCAGTTTCGTCGTGAACTGATGGTGGGGGACGTGCAATAGGGCAGCTACTCGAAACCGCAGCAAAAAAGAATAATGGAGAAGAAAGTTATATGATTTTTTTACACAACCGGTCTCACAGACCAGTAGGTCACCATTGGCGGGTTGAAACAATCCGCCCTTTTTTTTTTTTTTTTGATCCTTCAAAATACAGCCGAAAAGGTTTTTTTGTTGCTTTCAATATTTATTACAACTGTTATGTGACCTGATTCTTATTATACTTAGACCTGAAACTCATGATCTTTTTGGAGGAAAAATTATTATCAGGGTTTGTATTGAAAAATTAATAAAAATATGCCAAATATCATAAATAGGAGAAGTCAAAGTAAATAAGTGAGTCAAACCTATTGTTTCGTATTTATAATAAAAACACTGTGCGACAAAATCAGCTTTTTTTCTGGGTATTGGACAAAACGCACTTTTTTGTAGAGATTGAGGCTTAAGTAAACAAAGTACTATCTCCGTTTTTTCGAAGTTCGCCTCCACAAAATAGATATCGGCTTTCGAAGTTCGAAATTCTACATTTCGAGCTAAGTAAACAAAGTATTATCTCCGTTTTTCGAAGTTAACCTCCAAAAAATAGATATCGGCTTTCGAAGTTCGAATTATACATTTCGAAATTTTATTTATTTTTTTTTTTTTTTTTATATCGCGGGTTCGAATCGAGCTCAAGGCCTAACAATAATTTTTTTTTTTTATCATTATTATTGTTATGATAAATTTTTTTTTAATTGAAAAAATTTTTAAATTAGAATAGAAGAAAGAAAAAATTCAGACAACTGCCAAAGCTCGTTGTATAGATCCATTTCGGGAACTGCTAAATTCCTTCATCGGCAACGTTTAGGCGCCGCTGCTATAACCATTCAGCCACACCAGCAATGAAAATATGAAGGCTTTAGCTACTAGGAGTGACAAAATTTTTCACATGTATGGTGGGTCCTTACACCTCGTGTCTAGCATTTATGAGGAGGACACATTTCTTTTATAGCAGAGGTCTTTGTTGTTGAAGGGCTTTTTTAATTGAACATTTATTTTATTCTTTTTTGCAAATCGTATCCCATATTTTGTTCTTAAAACTGTAGAGAGATTAATATATATGTATGTATATTATACCAAATATTAACGAATAATTATTTTCTTCAGCACAACATGCTTACACCAAAAGCAAGTCAGTCGATACTGCCCGGCGTAGAGTAGTAATGAATTAAAAATTATCAATCATGGACAGTCTCAAGTCGATTGAAATTCATCCGACCCCACCAAATTGGCTCGATGGTAAGCTTCAGAATGATCACGTCGCAAAAGGGTCTATGCGAGGCCACAAAATCCGTAAACAGAAGAACGCCGCAGGGTGGGATATTATCACCAACGACGCTCGTATCTCAAACAACTGCTTAGGTGGGTTAACAGAGGGCCAGACAAACTTTTGGCATATGCAGATGGCGTCTCAGTCATCATAAGCGGTGGGTGTCTATCAACAATCAGCTCTCTGATGGATCAGGAACTTTGATATGTACATGCCAGGGCATCTGGAGTCGGAAAAAAAATAGGGAGTATAAGGTAACAAATTGGACTAAGCCTAAGGTTGGAGGGGTAATCCTGCAAAAAAAATACAGTACAAAATATCGGCTAGTCCTAGGGATATATTACATTTACAATAGCGGTACTTAAAATACTCTCAGAAGTATTAGTAATCGATAATAACTTATCAATTATCAGGACCTCCAAATTGAAACTGGACAAGCCAAAGCGAAGTTATCTAAGGACTGTCTACCACAAAACTCGTTAGCAATAGGTTGAGAAGTTACTATAGTTATATTTGCCACCGTGAAGGACATGGCCATATAAAGGTGGACTCACAAACTGAGCGAGAACTATTACTGTTGTCAAGTGTTCGGAGCTAGTGAAATTTTGTACGGGGATGTCAGAAGATTTTTCCATAACATTTTGAAGCTCCGTACTCTTTTATAGGCACTTCTTTCTTGGCTGATCATGGGCAATTTTGGATACCTTTTTAGGTCACCCAATTGATTGGGACACCTTAAGAATATTATTCTTATGTCTACCTATTTCCCTATTTGATTTAAAGGTCCTTTTCTATCTCGACCTCTTTTAAGGTTTGGTGATTGTTCTTATTGGATCTTGCCTTCCTGTGGTGCGGACATATACAGCCTTTCTCCCACGAGATTTTTTCAATCTCCGTGTGCTATGTTTGCCTGATTGTTTATTTGGAGTATGCAGGACGAGGATACGCTAAATATCTACCAAATTTGGGTTGGTATATTCAGGTTTTAACGCTACAGAAGGAGCAGCACACCCTCAGGCTTCACCACACATGGGATCCGTGTGGATTTGTCACTTCAACCTTGTGCTTCACGGCATCATTCATCCTTACGATTATACCCAAAGTTACAGCATCACCTTCCTTTAGCCTTTACGATAAAATCGGGGCCTGGATGTTAAGGTTCTGTGGATTATCACCGATTCTGGTGGCATATCGTCACTATTTCCTCTTCTTTGTGACTTGCAGTTTTCTTACTTACCTTCGCATGGCTCCCAGCTTAAATAAAACTTGTCGGCTTTAGTCGACCGCTGCTTCTTCATTCCGCGTACAGCTTATTCTTACCGATTTCTACTACATCACAGACCCATGCAAACTCTTACTCTCTCGGTCGGTTGGATCTTACTCTTACGATCCTTTCTGGATCTTAAAATAAAACTTGTCGGCTTTAGTCGACCGCTGCTTCTTCATTCCGCGTACAGCTTATTCTTACCAATTTCTACTACATCACAGACCCATGCAAACTCTTACTCTCTCGGTCGGTTAGATCTTTCTGTTTCGTACATTTCTCTATTCTTGTTTTCAGACTTTCCTGCCGCTATCTCACCCAGCTCATCGAATTTCTGTCTTATATGTCTTATTCTCCTTTTCCCTCCCTACTTATCTTCGTGAGCTTTCGAGTAGTTTAGCTTAAGCAAATCTTTTTACCATATTCACTGTGCTTATAATTGATTTTCATTACTTTTGGACCACTTCCCGTACATAGGTACATATATATGTATATACATTTGTAGTTTCTTATACTCAGTTGAGCAGAGCTCACAGAATATATTAACTTTGATTGGATAACGGTTGGTTTTACAGGTATAAAGGAATCGAGATGGATATAGACTTCCATATATCAAAATCATCAGGATCGAAAAAAAATTTGATTGAGCCATGTCCGTCCGTCCGTCCGTCCGTTAACACGATAACTTGAGTAAATTTTGCGGTATCTTGATGAAATTTGGTATGTAGGTTCCTGAGAACTCATCTCAGATCGCTATTTAAAATGAACAATATCGGATTATAACCACGCCCACTTTTTCGATATCGAAAATTTCGAAAAAGTGCGATAATTCATTACCAAAGACGGATAAAGCGATGAAACTTGGTAGGTGAGTTGAACTTATGACGCAGAATAAAAAGTCAGTAAAATTTTGGACAATGGGCGTGGCACCGCCCACTTTTAAAAGAAGGTAATTTAAAAGTTTTGCAAGCTTTAATTTGGCAGTCGTTGAAGATATCATTATGAAATTTGCAGGAAGGTTACTCCTATTACAATATGTATGCTTAATAAAAATTATCAAAATCGGAGAACGCCCACTTTTAAAAAAAAATTTTTTTTAAGTCAAATTTTTACAAAAAATGTTATATCTTTACAGTATATAAGAAAATTATGTCAGCATTCAACTCCAGTAATGATATGGTGCAACAAAATGCAAAAATAAAAGAAAATTTCAGAATGGGCGTGGCTCGGCCCTTTTTCATTTAATTTGTTTAGGATACTTTTAATGCCATAAGTCGAACAAAAATTTACCAATCCTTGTGAAATTTGGTAGGGGCTTAGTTTCTGGGACGATAACTTATTCCTGTGAAAAAGGGCGACATCGGTTGAAGCCACCCCCAGTTTTTATACACAGTCGACCGTCTGTCCTTCCGCTCCGCCGTTAACACGATAACTTGAGCAAAAATCGACATATCTTTACTAAACTCAGTTCACGTACTTATCTGAACTCACTTTGTATTGGTATAAAAAATGGCCGAAATCCGACTATGACCACGCCCACTTTTTCGATATCGAAAATTACCAAAAACGAAAAAAATGCCATAATTCTATACCAAATACGAAAAAAGGGATGAAACATGGTATTTGGATTGGCTTATTTACGCAAAATATAACTTTAGAAAAAAACTTTGTAAAATGGGTGTGACACCTACCATATTAAGTAGAATGAAATGAAAAAGTTCTGCAGGGGAAATAAAAAACCCTTGAAATCTTGGCAAGAATACTGCTCGTGGTATTATATATATAAATAAATTAGCGGTATCCAACAGACGATGCTCTGGGTCACCCTGGTCCACATTTTGGTCAATATCTGGAAAACGCCTTCACATATACAACTACCACCACTCCCATTTAAATGCCTCATTAATATCTTTAATTTGATACCCATATTGTACAAACGCATTCTAGAGTCACCCCTGCTGCACCTTTATGGCGATATCTCGAAAAGGCGACCCCTATACAACTACCACCACTCCCTTTTAAAACCCCCATTAATACCTTTAATTTGATACCCATATCGTACAAACACATTCTAGAGTCACCCCTTGTCCATCTTTATGGCGATATCTTGAAAAGGCATCCACCTATAGAACTAAGCCCCACGCCCTTTTAAAATACTCATTAACACCTTTCGCTTGATACCCATATTGTACAAACACATTCTAGAGTTACCCCTGGTCCACCTTTATGGCGATATCTCGAAAGGCGTCCACCTATAGAACTAAGGCCCACTCTCTTTTAAAATACTCATTAACACCTTTCGTTTGATACCCATATTGTACGAACGCATTCTAGAGTCACCCCTGGTCCACTTTTATGGCGATATCTCGAAAGGCGGCCACCTATAGAACTAAGGCCCACTCTCTTTTAAAATACTCATTAACACCTTTCGTTTGATACCCATATTGTACAAACGCATTCTAGAGTCACCCTTGGTCCACCTTTATGCCGATATCTCGAAAAGGCGAATACCTATACAACTACCACCACTCCCTTTTAAAACCCTCATTAATACCTTTAATTTGATACCAATATCGTACAAACACATTCTAGATTCACCCCTGGTCCATCTATATGGCGATATCTCGAAAAGGCGTCCACCTATAGAACTAAGGCCCACTCTCTTTTAAAATACTCATTAGCACCTTTCGTTTGATACCCATATTGTACAAACGCATTCTAGAGTCACCCTTGGCCCACCTTTATGCCGATATCTCGAAAAGGCGACCACCTATACAACTACCACCACTCCCTTTTAAAACCCTCATTAATACCTTTAATTTGATACCCATATCGTACAAACACATTCTAGAGTCATCCCTGGTCCACCTTTATGGCGATATCTCGAAAGGCGTCCACCTATAGAACTAAGGCCCACTCTCTTTTAAAATACTCATTAACACCTTTCGTTTGATGCCCATATTGTACAAACACATTCTAGAGTTACCCCTGGTCCACCTTTAAGGCGATATCTCGAAAGGCGTCCACCTATAGAACTAAGACCCACTCTCTTTTAAAATACTCATTAACACCTTTCGTTTGATACCCATATTGTACAAACGCATTCTAGAGTCACCCCTGGTCCACCTTTAAGGCGATATCTCGAAAGGCGTCCACCTATAGAACTAAGGCCCACTCTCTTTTAAAATACTCATTAACACCTTTCGTTTGATGCCCATATTGTACAAACACATTCTAGACTTACCCCTGGTCCACCTTTAAGGCGATATCTCGAAAGGAGTCCACCTATAGAACTAAGACCCACTCTCTTTTAAAATACTCATTAACACCTTTCGTTTGATACCCATATTGTACAAACGCATTCTAGAGTCACCCCTGGTCCACCTTTAAGGCGATATCTCGAAAGGCGTCCACCTTTAGAACTAAGGCCCACTCTCTTTTAAAATACTCATTAACACCTTTCGTTTGATGCCCATATTGTACAAACACATTCTAGAGTTACCCCTGGTCCACCTTTATGGCGATATCTCGAATGGCGTCCACCTATAGAACTAAGGCCTACTCTCTTTTAAAATACTCATTAACACCTTTCGTTTGATGCCCATATTGTACAAACACATTCTAGAGTTACCCCTGGTCCACCTTTAAGGCGATATCTGGAAAGGCGTCCACCTATAGAACTAAGCCCCACTCTCTTCTAAAATACTCATTAACACCTTTCGTTTGATACCCATATTGTACAAACGCATTCTAGAGTCACCCCTGGTCCACCTTTATGCCGATATCTCGAAAAGGCGACCATCTATACAACCACCGCCACTCCCTTTTAAAACCCTCATTAATACCTTTAATTTGATACCCATATCCTACAAACACATTCTAGAGTCACCCCTGGTCCACCTTTATGCCGATATCTCGAAAAGACGACCACCTATACAACTAAGGCCCACTCTCTTTTAAAATACTCATTAACACCTTTCGTTTGATACCCATATTGTACAAACGCATTCTAGAGTCACCACTGGTCCACATTTATGCCGATATCTCGAAAAGGCGACCACCTATACAACTACCACCACTCCCTTTTAAAACCCTCATTAATACCTTTAATTTGATGCCCATATCGTACAAACACATTCTAGATTCACTCCTGGTCCATCTCTATGGCGATATCTCGAAAAGGCGTCCACCTATAGAATTAAGGCCCACTCTCTTTTAAAATACTCATTAACACCTTTCGTTTGATACCCATATTGTACAAACGCATTCTAGAGTTACCCCTGGTCCACCTTTATGGCGATATCTCGAAAGGCGTCCACCTATAGAACTAAGACCCACTCTCTTTTAAAATACTCATTAACACCTTTCGTTTGATACCCATATTGTACAAACGCATTCTAGAGTCGCCCCTGGTCCACCTTTATGCCGATATCTCGAAAAGGCGACCATCTATACAACCACCGCCACTCCCTTTTAAAACCCTCATTAATACTTTTAATTTGAAACAATATCCTACAAACACATTCTAGAGTCACCCCTTATCCACCTTTATGCCGATATCTCGAAAAGACGACCACCTATACAACTAAGGCCCACTCTATTTTAAAATACTCATTAACACCTTTCGTTTGATACCCATATTGTACAAACGCATTCTAGAGTCACCACTGGTCCACATTTATGCCGATATCTCCAAAAGGCGACCACCTATACAACTACCACCACTCCCTTTTAAAACCCTCATTAATACCTTTAATTTGATACCCATATCGTACAAACAAATTCTAGAGTCAACCCTGATCCACCTTTATGGCGATATCCCTAAATGGCGTCCACCTATAGAATTGTGGCCCACTCCGTCATAAAATACTCTTTTCATTTGATACACATGTCATACAAACACATTCCAGGGTTACCCTCGATTCATTTTCCTACATGGTTATTTTCCCTTATGTTGTCACCATAGCTCTCAACTGAGTATGTAATGTTCGGTTACACCCGAAATTAGCCTTCCTTACTTGTTTTATTTGTCTTGTTCGATTGTTTGTATAGTTAGTGAAGGTTGCAGTGATATTTACATATGCTTATAGTGGACAATTGTCGTAAATTGGTATTTGAACGCATCGTAAATGTTTAACAACCTTTCCAGTTTTGTAGCTTTTGCGAGACGTCTAGTCCAACACTTGGAGGTGATATTTGAAGGCAGACCCGGCCAAGAGTTGCACATTGTGCTATTTGAGTTCGTATTTTCACACAGACACTAACGATGCGCGATCACGATCGTTTGTTTTCGCTTTTCACTCACTAAAATCAACAGTGAATGCAAAAGGAAAACTCCCTGCCACTTTTTGGGCTGGTGGCAAAGACTGGTGTGGTAGAGACTGGTGGTCGGGATTGCTACTGTTCGCACATCGGGAATAGCTCTTAAAAACAGCCGAAACAACTGGGGGCGCCCTGTACCACGAGAGAGTCATGAGTATTAAAACACAATTAATAGCAACCGTAAGTCGCCTTTGTGCGTGGCCGCCAAAGAGCCACAAATGATTTAAAGGAATTGTGTTCGCGACGATTATTAGGAGTTAACCCTAGGTGAAACTATGCTTTGCACGAGATATACAGACAAAAGTGTGACTATTTTATGTATCTCTATTTCTTTTCAGCAGACGCAGCAGTACCAATTGCAAAGACCGGGGTTAGGTTCGAAGCCTCTTTGGAGTAAGCGAACGAGGGACAATCCCTCAGCAAGGAGGTACTTCTGAAAATTTTTGAACGGTCTGCGAGATCTTGAGGCAAAAAACCCGGATCTTTCCGAAATGGCCAACACGTTGATTTCCTTAAACACATACAAACAAAACCTTTCCTAAATATTAGTTTTTTAAATAGAAAAATTAATCTTTTTAAAGTAAGAACACCGGTGTAGGCCGGCGCGCCGCCCACGCCGCCGCCGCCGATAAGGTAATCGGCGTAAACCTCTATTACCGATAAGCTACAAGCTTGAAACTTGGAATATAGTTCAGAACCCGAGGACAATGCCATAATGAGAAAAAAACTCCGATGGTGCCGATGGCGCATGGATCGAAATATTTCAAAAAATCGTATTTGTGGTCCGATTTGGTTCATATTTGAAACACATAATACATACATGAATAGAAAGCGACCTATGAAAAAAATTGTCGCTAGGTGGCGCATGGATCGAGATATTAAAAAAATCGTATTTGTGGTTATTTGACTCATATTTGGAACACATAATACATACAAGAATATAAAGCGACCTATGAAAAAAATCGCCGCTTGGTGGCGCAAGGATCGAGATATTCAAAAAATCGTATTTGCGGTCCCATTTGGTCCATATTTGGAACACATAATACATACATGAATAGAAAGCGACCTAAGATGTCCGATCTGGCTCGTATTTGGAACAAATATTACATACAGTCCGGTAGAAGTGACATCCAAATATTTTAGAGTTCGAGGAGGGACAAGCATACGTGGCGCAGAGTCGAGTAAAGTCTTTGGAAGGATTATGTATTGAGGATTTAGATTGTAACAAATTGTCAGGAAAGAGTCCTTGAAATAATGAGTTACTAAAGGAACTAAATAGAATGAGAAATAATAGGCAATTAAATAAAGACTAAAAACTTGAAAATAAAATAATTAAAAAAAAATTTTAAGTTAAACGGGTTTACTGAAAACAATACTTACATGAAGTAATAATAATACTAAAAGCTAGAAAATAATTAGGTAGGTCCTAGGTACTAGTAATCACACTCCTCATCAATATAGGGTGTTGATCAGACAATTAAATAAAAGCGTTGGGCGCGTGCAATTACTAAAATTGTGAGGCGTAGCATAACCTTATTAAGGCTGTGTGCAAGTTTGCCTAAATTACGACCTAAATTGAGTGGCTCAGTGCCATTCTTGCCTAACCCTCGAAATTTCATATTTGGACTTATTATGCTATACTACTTAGAAATACTCCAAACTATCCGTGCCAAAGTTGCACAGCCCTAATTTTTGAACGAGACAAGGCTGACATCTATGGGCAGTTTTGGCAATCTCAATATGTCAAAATTTATTTGGGCCATTTCTGCCTAACCATTAAAACATGGCGGCCGCGAGTGACATGCTGCTTTCGTTATCCGAATTTTCAGGTGACGATAGTGATAAAGACAAAGACTACTTACCTTCAGATGAGGTCTCAGGTATGTCCCCACCTATCTATAAATAAATATTATTATTTTCATTCTTTAAATATTGTTTTTTCGCATAATAAAGATTGTGAGGGTTACTTTGTATGATATTAATATTATTAGGCGTACAATTTTTAGGTGAAAGCCGATCGGGAGAGAATGACGAGCAGCTCGTGGAGAATAATAAAGGGCGAAAGAGAGTCAGGCAGCCTCACAAACATAAAAAATATATTAGAAAACTAAAGCGTGCACGTGGTGAAGAATATCTATCTACAAAAGGACGACTCATTCCACAAAAACGGTGTGACTTATCAGAATGTGGATGTGTACTTCACTGTTCTCAACAGATTTCTGAAGACCGAAGAAGAGATATTTTTAAGGGATCTTACAGTATGGATGGGCCCATGAAACACTCTTTCCGTGCAGGTCAAATTGAGGTTACAGATATTAAAAGATAATATACCAAAAATTAAAACAGTCGTAGGGTTAAAACAAGAATATACAGGCTTCGAGATGAACAAGGGGAAGACAAAATTGTTTGCAAAAAATTCTTTAAAGGGACACTGACTTTATGCGACGGAACCATTACAAATGCATTAAAGAGAAAGCAGCAATCTGGTACGCCGAGAGGTGACTTAAGAGGAAAACATACTCCACATAATAAAACTAGCTTGGCAGATGAACAAAGGGTTTGCGATTTTATACAACAATTTCCATCGTACGATAGTCATTATTGCAGGCGAGATAGTAATAGAAAATATTTAAATCCAGACCTAAATATGAAAATGATGTATGATATGTATAAAAATTGGTCCATTGACAATAAGCACCATACATTTTCCTTTTTTTATTTTTCGACAGATTTTTGATACAAAATTTAACCTGCATTTTCACCAACCGCAGAAAACACTTGTCAAACATGCGACGAATTCAAGCTAAAAATAAATACTTTGCAGACAGAAGCTGAAAAGCAGACTTCCAAAGTGCAACATGACATTCATTTACGACAAGTAGATGTCATTCGGGATATGAAAAAACGAGATGCCGTTGCAGCCAGATCTAGCAATAATACAAAGCAAGTAATCATTTTCGACCTACAAAAGACATTACCTACTCCAGTTTTGACTACCGGAGTTGTATACTACAAACGTCAGCTCTGGGTGTATAACCTATGCATACATGATGAAGTAAATAATGTTGGACACATTCACGTTTGGGATGAACATATTGCATCAAGAGGCGCACAAGAAATCGCATTTTGTCTTTTGTACCACATAAAAAACTGCTTGCCGTCAACTACAGAAGAAATCACTCTTTATAGTGACAGTTGCGGGGGCCAAAACCGAAATATTAAAGTGATTTTGGCTCTCTCTTATGTTCTACAACATTCGAAAATTGAAAAAATTGACATGAAATTTTTTGTACCGGGGTAAAGTTTTTCAACATGCGACCAAGATTTTGGAATAATAGAAAGAGAGAAAAAGCACCATCCCCATATTTTCCATCCCGATGATTGGTTAAATGTAATTAATTCCGCTAAGAAAAAAAGTCCTAAATTCAATGTTCATCAGATGACGAAAGATTTGTTTTTTAGTACAAAAACTTTGGAACAATCTATTACACATAGGAAGGTTTCAACTAAAAAATAGAAGGTCGAATGGCTTAAAATTAAATGGATTCAGTTGCGAAAAGGAGAGCCAAAGAAAATGTTTTATAAGTACAATTATGTTGAAAATGATCTACTTTTCAGTACACTCGACCTGAAAAGAAAATCTGGTAGGGGTCGCCCTTCGCTTTATTTTCCATCTCAATTACCGGCCCTGTTTCGAAATGGACGCGCTATAACTAAAGAGAAGAAAAAGGATTTGGATAGATCTTTTGAAATGTGTGCCTCCAGAGCATAACGACTTTTACCAATCACTTAATGTAGGGGTTGTTGAGTAAAATGAAGTATCAGAAATTGAAGAAAACGGCGAATAGCAATTTATGTCATCACTTCAAGGATGCCTAACCATCACGTCCTATTTGCTTAGTAAGCGCCAAAAGTGCCTATACGTTTGTACCAAAGTCATGATGAGACAATAAAATATTTATTTTCTTAAGTTAATTTGTAGTATTTAAGGAATGTATTTTCAGTTTAATTAAATGTTTCAAACCTTCCTAAAAAGGCTGTTTAATTTTTAATTACCTATTAACTTTGTCACTAATTATTAGGGAATGACTATATTGAGGCTTAGGCAAGGATGGCACTGAGCCACTCAATTGCGAAAAAACCTAAATCACTGGAGAATTCCGGTAAGGCAGTGAAAAGAAAAAATTTAGATTTTTTTAACATACTTTTCAACCTAAATTGTTATGTCAAATATGAAAAAACAAAAATTAATTTTTTCTTATCTTCTTCTCCTTGTCTTCTTCATATATAAAAATTACGTGTCACTATGTTTGTTCCCGATGGACTCCTTAACTACTGAACCGATTTTGGATTTGTTTTGCACCCCGTATGTAGTTCGGTCTAACTTGAAATATAGGATAGCTTATGTCTCAGTTTATAGTCGCAATATTATTTTATTGCACACTTTTTTATTTGTTTATACGTAATAGTAAAATGTATACGCACCGGCACTCACATTTTCAGGTGGTGCGGATATACTTCCGTGTAATTGGTTGGTGTTTAATTAAACAACGTGCTTATCAATAAAAAATATTATAGCGAATGATATCAAGTATAGCACATCACCAGGCCCGCCGAGAAGGTGGGGGTGGGATTAGCCCCGGGCACGGGGTTTCTGAGGGGCCCGCGATTTGGAGGTACTATGAAATTTTTTTTAATTCAGGAGAGTCTTTAGTTGTTCCATGTGCAATTTTTAAGCCGAATTTCAAAAGCAACGAAAATCTGCATTTCGTTTTAATATTATAGTGAAGTGTGAAAAATAAAAATCTATATATATAAAAAGAAAGGCTAAAATGTGTGGTAGTTGGTCGCCGGTGTTTGAAGAGATGCGTCTGTCGATTTTGTTCAAACTTTCACACAAGTTGCGTAAACCTCACGCGGTGGTTGCTACATAGGTTTGTTTGAGATCGACGTACAGGTTCTCGAGATATTGGCCAAAACGTGGGCCAGTGAATGCCTAGACAGTGTTTATACAATTTGGATATCAAATGAAAGCTGTTGATGAGTGCTTTGGTACAGAGTAATATATTATCCAGAGACGGACTGACACTGGGATTAGGACTAGGAGTGGGACTGAGACTCGGAGTGGGACTGGGGCTGGGACTGGATTAAAATACTTACCACCCTCTGGGACAGGCAATAAGGTATGCAGAAGAATGAGAAGAAATTGAGAGAAGAGAAAAGAGAGAGAAGGAGAAGGCGATTGAGAAAGAGATAGAATGAGACGAAGATGGAGATAGATGAAGCGAAAAATACGAAGGAAGGAGTGAATAAAAGGATTAGGAAAAAGTGAAGAGGGGGAAGGACGGAGTCAGATGGAAAAAGCTTATTAAAATGTATGCAAATAGGCCAAATTTAGGGCAGAACAACGTCTGCCGGGTCTTCTAGTTTAAAATAAAAACACGCATAAAATGAACTTTTGGACAAACACTCCGAATACAACTGACCTGAATCAAAGACCCAAAATATGCTAACAGTTATATGCCCAGTGTAAATAGTCCCTATAAGGTGTACGTCTACTATCTTGTGTCGGTGGAAGCCCTCACAAGTAAGCTCTTCTTCGCCCAGCCAGACGATTACCTTAAATCAGCTGCTATTTCTGCCATATTCCTTTGATTACCCGTAGGCTTTGCTGCGGAAACATGGATAAATGTAGAAAAATGTGAAGATATGTCATTTAATGATTTTTTTGGTTTTTTGTTTAGGATAAACAATTTCAGTTGTCAAATAAACTCGCACAGTTTTGACAATTTTTTCCTAAATTGTTACAGTGCTGGAAAGTTCCAGTGGAATAATAGTTTAGGTACCTAAAATTTAGGCGAACTCGCACCCAGCCTAAGGTTCAGTTGGTCTTACTTTTGACTATCAATAGAAATTTGACGCGTCCAACACTTTTATTTAATTGTCTGATTAACGCCCTATATTGATGAGGAGTGTGATGACTAGTACCTAGGACCTACCTAATTATTTTCTACCTTTTAGTATTATTATTACTTCATTTAAGTATTGTTTTCAATAAAACCGTTTAACTAAAAATTTTTTTTTTAAATTATTTTATTACGAATAGTTTGACATATTCGTAACTATTGTTTGAGTGAAATGGCTTTTCGATACGTGAAAGTATTACACTATGCGGGCCCAGGGTTCAGGAAACCATCAAAAGACACTCTTGCACCGATGATACCTATATGAGACTACTTTATTTTCGTGTATTTTTTCTTCGATTTTTTGGGGCACTCCCTCCTAATACGGCTTCAGTACTGGTGTGTGTAAGCTATTCCAAACAAGTAAGGAAGGTTAAGTTCGGGTGTAACCGAGCATTACATATTCAGTTGAGAGCTATGGTGACAACATAAAGGAAAATAACCATGTAGGAAAATGAACCGAGGGCAACCCTGGAATGTGTTTGTATGGCTTGTGTATCAAATGAAAGGTATTAAAGGGTATTTTATGAGGGAGTGGGCCATAGTTCTATAAGCGGACGCCATTTAGGGATATCGACATAAAGGTTGATCAGGGTTGACTCTAGAATTTGTTTGTACGATATGAGTATCAAATGAAAGGTGTTAATGAGTATTTCAAAAGGGCGTGGGGTTTAGTTTTATAGGTGGACGCCGTTTCGAGATATCGCCATAAAGGTGGACCAGGGGTGACCCTAGAATTTGTTTGTACGATATGGGTATCAAATGAAAGGGGATAATGAATATTTTAAAAGGGAGTAGGCCTTAGTTCTATAGGTGGACGCCTTTTCGAGATATCGCCATAAAGGTGGATCAGGGGTGACTCTAGAATTTGTTTGTACGATATGGGTATCAAACGAAAGATGTTAATGAGTATTTCAAAAGGGCGTGGGGTTTAGTTTTATAGGTGGACGCCTTTTCGAGATATCGCCATGAAGGTGGACCAGGGGTGACTCTAGAATGTGTTTGTACGATATAGGTATCAAATTAAAGGTATTAATGAGTATTTTAAAAGGGAGTGGGTGGTAGTTGTATATGTGAAGGCGTTTTCCAGATATCGACCAAAATGCGGACCAGGGTGACCCAGAACATCATCTGTCGGATACCGCTAATTTATTTATATATGTAAAACCACGAACAGTATTCCTGCCATGATTCCAATGGCTTTTGATTTCGCCCTGCATAACTTTTTCATTTCATTCTACTTAATATGGTAGGTGTCACACCCATTTTACAAAGTTTTTTTCTAAAGTTATATTTTGCGTAAATAAGCCAATCCAAATACCATGTTTCATCCCTATTTTCGTATTTGGTATAGAATTATGGCAGTTTTTTCGTTTTTGGAAATTTTCGATATCGAAAAAGTGGGCGTGGTCATAGTCGGATTTCGGCCACTTTTTTATACCAATACAAAGTGAGTTCAGATAATTACGCGACCTGAGTTTAGTAAAGATATATCGATTTTTTCTCAAGTTATCGTGTTAACGGCTGAGCGGAAGGACAGACGGTCGACTGTGTATAAAAACTGGGCGTGGCTTCACCGATTTCGCCCTTTTTCACAGAAAGAAGTTATCGTCCCAGAATCTAAGTCCCTACCAAATTTCACAAGGATTGGTAAATTTTTGTTCGACTTATGGCATTAAAAGTATCCTAGAAAAATTAAATGAAAAAGGGCGGAGCCACGCCCATTTTTACTGGAGTTGAATGTTGACATAATTTACTTATATACTGTAAAGATATTAAAGTTTTCGTTAAAATTTTACTTTGAATACAATTTTTTTTTTAAAGTGGACGCGATCGTTCTCCGATTTCACCAATTTTTATAAGCATACATATAGTAATAGGAGTAACGTTCCTGCCAAATTTCATCATGATATCTTCAACGACTGCCAAATTACAGCTTGCAAATTTTTAAATTACCTTCTTTTAAAAGTGGGCGGTGCCACGCCCATTGTCCAAAATTTTACTAACCGTCTATTCTGCGTCATAAGTTCAACTCACCTGCCAAGTTTCATCGCTGTATCCGTCTTTGGTAATGAATTATCGCACTTTTTCGGTTTTTCGAAATTTTCGATATCGAAAAAGTGGGCGTGGTTATAGTCCGATATTGTTCATTTTAAATAGCTATCTGAGATGAGTTCTCAGGAATCAGCGTACCAAATTTCATCAAGATACCTCAAAATTTACTCAAGTTATCGTGTTAACGGACGGACATGGCTCAATCATTTTTTTTTCGATCCTAATGATTTTGATATATGGAAGTCTATATCTATGTCGATTCCTTTATTCCTGCTCAACTGAGTATAAAAATAAAGAAAATACAAGAAAAATACAATCCAGTTTGTAAAAACAAAAGAGCCAGTTTGTATTTCGCATGGTTGAACTATATGGTTGGCTCATCTCTACAGCAACAACATACATTTGTTCAAATTGTCAATATCTGCGTGTTGGTGTTAGGCGAATGGAGATAAATCATAAAACTTTGCAATTCTTGTGTGCTGTGGAAAGTAATTGGCTAAATGAGATGCATTTACTAAAAAATAACTTAAAGTGATGTGAAATTATTTTTTTATTAAAACATGGTGATCATATAAATCGTACGAGTGGTGTATCTCATTTGAAGCCACCACACCAACATACAGCTGAATCATAGAAAGCGGTGTATCTCATTCGACGCCACCACAGCAACATACAGCTGAGTCACCAACATGGTGACCACATAAATCATGCGAGTGGTGTATCTCATTCGACGCCACCACAACAACATACGGCTGAGAGGCGGCGAAAGCAAGAAAACTGGTGGCTACATCTTATAAAAATATCATCGAAACTAGCCACGGAAAATTATCACCAACAATCGAGTATGCTCGTTAAGGCCATCGGCATTCCACCGATATTCCTGACCTCCAGGTCCATCAAGGCCAACATTGCACGCTAAGGAAAAATATAATCAAAATGCTTGTAAAAAGAAGGGTCAACGTGAGGATTGTTTGAATTCGATCACCCTTTGTCAAATGCGTGAAAATTCCGTGGCTTCGGCGCCAAAAATGTTGGATGGTGGACCAATGATAATTTTGCTAGAAAGCAAAGCCACAAGTGAAACGCCAACAGTTAAACTTCAAAATAGTAATCGATATATATAAAAAGAAGTGTACATTTTGATTGTCACCCCATAACTCGAGAACGGATAGAAAGATTGCCATGAAATTTTTAGGAAAGATACAGGAAGGAGAGATGATGGTTAGTTGATTTTGAAATCCCAAATCGGTTTAGCCATTCTTGAGTTATGATTTTTTTTTAGAAAAAATTCAAAATTTGAAAATTTGGTATATAAATTTGCCTATATTAGTATTTACGATGCTATTTTTCATGAAGTATCCCAGAGACGGACTGGGACTGGGATTAGGACTAGGTCTGGGACTGAGACAGAGACTCGGAATGGGACTGGAATAATATACATACCACTCTCTGGGACTGGCAATAAGAGATGAAGAAGAAGGAGAGAAACTTGAGAGAAGAGAAAAGAGAGAAGAAGACTGAGAAAGAGATAGAATGAGACGAAGTTGGAGATGAAGCGAAAAAGACTGAGGGAGGAGTGAATAAAAAGATTAGGGAAAAGTGTAGAAGGGGTAGGGCAGAGTTAGACGGAAAAGGCTTATTAAAATGTATGCAGATAGGCCAAATTTAGGGCAGAACAACGTCTGCCGGTTCTGCTAGTGTTCTTATAATTCCTCTTTGTTGCATTACATTGACTGAGAGTACAAAAGATAATAGAATAAAATACGATAGGAAAAAGATGGTCTCTGTTCTAGTAGAATTTCAAACGTGTTTTTGCCGTGGTCGATAATTGTCGTGGTTTCCAAACTGTTTAATATTATGCGTTCAGCCATGAGTCTTATTCCTGCCAGCAAATTATGCATCGTGATAGTGTGTATTTATACAATAAGCTTTATGTTCAAATATACATGAGTTTCAGTATGGAAAATGTAGAACTCGTAGACAATTGTTCAGAAACGTATTTTGTTGTTGCGGGTTGAAAACTTTTGACAGTAAAATGGGAAACTTTCTATGTTTTCTATGGATTCTAAACAGAAAGAAGGCGTTTTGTATCTCAATTGTGTGTATTTTAAATACTTAATTAATTTATTAAGCTTAATAATCCTCTATAAGCAAAACCTCCTCTTTTTTGGTGTCAGTTATCTTTGTAGGTGAAGCTGATGCCGCACGGACACAATGGATCGATATAGTTTGGTTTTTTTTTTTATAAATAGAGCTCACACAAAACAATTTTAATTTATCGGAAAATTATGTAATAATGTATTAGTACCTATATATTTGTATCAAATCTTTACCGTATGAAAATTGGAAGATGCCTGCCACTACAGCTTTGTTATCACATTATAACGGATTTCAGTAAATTGATGTTCTCGGTGGGCGGTTCACTGACCTTTATATGTGCAAATAAACATATTCGAGTAGTCAATGCAAATCGGCAAGGGAAATAGCAGTTGCAGTACATGGAATACATAGTAGTAAATAGCAACATGCACTTCTGCAATGATCATGGCAGCAGTTAGCGGCATTGACAACAGCAACAAAAATACAATTGGTTATAGAGGAATGTCATAGAATTCAATGGAGGCGGTGTGGTCAACGCGTCGGTGGCAGTAATGGGCGGTTGCGTTGATTGCCTGATTGTCAGACAGTGCACAGAATTAACAACAAGTAGCAATAAAGACATAATGTAAATATGTATGTTTATTTATGTACTCGGAGTTTCTAATTTTTCGGCACTGGGGTCTTCGGGACCTCATATTACAGTCCTAAAATCCCCCCTTTAGAAATGTTTAATTTTGCAACAACTTTCGCAAGCTGCCCTTAACTGTAGGTTTCATTAGTCTATTATTTTATACTCAGCATGTTTTGCACACAGAGTATATTAGTTTTGATTGGATAACGGTTGATTGTACAGTTATAAAGGAATCGAGATAGATATAGACTTCGATATATCAGTATCGAAAAAAAATTTGATTGAGCCATGTCCGTCTGTCCGTCTGCCCATTAACACGATAACTTGAGTAAATATTGAGATATCTTCACCATCTTCTTTGGTGCACGAGCTTATCTAGACCCAGAATAGATTGTTATTGAAAATAAGCGAAATCGGATGATAACCACGCCCACTTTTTATATATATAACATTTGGGAAAACACAAAAAACCTAAGTATTTAGTAAATAATACACCTAGAATGTTTAAATTTGACGTGTGGACTGATATTGAGACTCTTGATAAAAATTTGAAAAAAAAAACTTTTAAATGGGCGTGGCACCGCCCACTTGCGATAAAATCAATTTTTTTATTTCAATTATAAATCAAAAATCGTTAAACCTATCGTAACAAAATTTGCCAGAGGGGTTGCCTTTACTATAAGGAATGGTTTGAAGAAAAATTAACGAAATCGGTTAAGGACCACGCCCACTTTTATATAAAAGATTTTTAAAAGGGTTGTGGACGAATAAAATAAACTATATCTTTGCAAAAAAGAGCTTTATATCAATAGTATTTCATTTCCCAAGTGGATTTATAACAATAAATAGCACAAACTTCAAATTTTAAAAAACGGGAGTGACACCGCCACTGTCGTGACTAAGCGATTTTCTGTGTTTCGGGAGCAATAACTCGAAGAAAAATTTACATATCGTAACAAAATTGGGTACATATATTTTCGTTATAGCAGCAAATATTTCAGGAAAAAATGGACGAGATCTGTTAAAGACCACGGCAACTTAGATATAAAACAAGTTTAAAAGAGTCGTAGACTAGAATAATAAGCTATAACTTAACTAAAAATAGTTTTATATCAATGATATTAGGTTAGGTTAGGTTAGGGTGGCTGCTCGAGGGCACACTTAGAACAGTAGTACTAGGCCCGTTGTGATACCACGAAAAACACCGTTACCTTTCCTCTTCGAACCATTTTGAGGACCTGATGAAAGCTACCAGGTCCTTGACGTCATGCTCCACAACCTGACTCATATTATCAAGAAATGGAGCCCCCAGAAAGCGCTGCCGTGCTCCGCTTATTGCTGGGCAGTTGCAAATGAGGTGAACCACCGTTTCCTCCTCCTCATCCTCTTTACAACTCCTACAGCTACGACGATAAGGCGCTCCTAGCCTTTCTGCATGCCTGCCTATGAGGCAATGACCCGTTAGTGCCCACACAAGTGTGGAAATTGTATCCCTTCTTAGGTTGTACACGTGACGGGACCTTTTAGGATCCCATTTAGGCCAGGTTTCTTTCGATGTTCGACACCCCGGTGTTTGTAGCCATCTTTCGTCGGCTTGACGGTAGATGTGCCCTTTTAGCCTTAGCTTGCATGTGGACAGGGGCATACCTAAGCGTTCTTGTCCAGGAAGAACCTGCTTGGTTGTACCCTACCTAGCGAGTTCATCTGCAATGCAGTTTCCCTCGATATCCCTATGTCCATGGACCCATGTGAGGTGTACACGGTTCTGTTGAGCCATCTCTTGAAGAGATCGGCGACAGTTAAGTGCTAGTTCAGAATTGAACGAGTGGGAGCCTAGAGATTTTATGGCAGCTAGGCTGTCCTTGAAGATAAAAATTTCTTTGCCGACATTGTATGTCCCTATCATAGCTGCGGCTTCCATTATGGCTGCAACTTCTTCCTGAAATACACTGCAGTGGTCTGGTAGTCTGAATGAGAGCTGGAGGTCAAGGTCCCTTGAGTATACTCCACCTCCAACTCTACCGTTTAGCTTGGAGCCGTCCGTGTATATGGAAATGCTGTTGCTAATAGCAAGGCACTTATCCGACTCCGTCCAGTCATCCCTGCTGGGTATGTTTATCTTAAAGTTGGTTTCCGCAACTGTTGTGGTCGCACAGCGATCCGTGCTAGGAGGGAGAAAACTGTATTTGTTTAGTATACTTGAGTGTCCTGTGGTCTTGTTGTTCCAACACGACAACTCCCTTAGACGCAGGGCTGACGTTGCCGCTGCTCGATGACCAGCGAGATCCAATGGAAGGATGTCAAGAATGACCTGAAGAGCTTGTTGTTGTTGTTGTTGTAGCAATGCTCGCCCCACCTAATAGCCGCGACCGATCACAAATTGTCATCAATATCCTCTAACGGGAGTCCAAGGAAACTTGCCGTTTCAACAGGGGTGGACCATAAGGAAAGGGGTGTTAGAGGCGTTGGTTCCACATTACAATTAAAGAGATGGTTGGTGTCATGTGGGGACACATTGCAAGCGGGGCATACGTTTTGTATGTCGGGGTTGATTCTGGATAGGTAAGAGTTTAACCTGTTACAGTATCCAGAACGAAGTTGAGCAAGAGTGACACGCGTTTCCCTGGGGAGTATGCGTTCCACTTCCGCGAGTTCTGGATATTTTTCTTCCAGTACTGGATTCACCGGGCAATTCCCGACATAAAGGTCCGACGCCTGTCTATGGAGTTCACCAAGGACCTGCTTGTGTTTTTTCGCTTCATACGGCTGGGTTCTCAGGTGCCGTATTTCCTCAAAGTGCTTACGGAGATGACTCCTTAGGCCCCTAGGCGGTGCTGGTTCGTCAATCAGATGTCTGTTGGGATGCCCAGGTTTCTGGGTATTCAACAGAAACTGTTTGGTCAGCATCTCATTTCTCTCCCTGATGGGGAGTATTCTCGCCTCATTATGCAGATGGTGTTCTGGGGACATAAGAAGACAGCCCGTGGCGATTCTGAGAGCATTATTTTGGCAGGCCTGTAGTTTCTTCCAGTTGGTGGTTTTTAGGCTTGGCGACCATATGGGTGACGCGTAGCACGTAATCGGCTGGCTAATTGCTTTGTATGTGGTCAAGAGCGTTTCTTTATCTTTTCCCCAGGTACTGCCAGCAAGGGATTTGAGGATTTTATTACGGCTCTGAATTCTTGGAACAATTGCGGTTGCGTGCGCACCAAAATGTAGATCCTGATCAAACGTCACACCCAAGATTTTGGGGTGTAGGACAGTCGGTAGCGTAGTGCAATCGACGTGGATGTTCAATATGGTCGACATTTGGGGCGTCCATGTTGTAAATAAGGTCGCGGAAGATTTAGTCGGTGACAATGCCAGGTTTCGCGAGGCGAAAAAACTGGAGAGATCAGGGAGATAGCCGTTTATTTTATTGCATAGCTCATCGATCTCTGGGCCTGGGCCTGTGGCCATTATTGTGCAGTCATCGGCGTAGGAAACGATTGTGACTCCTTCCGGTGGTGAAGGTAGCTTAGATATGTAGAAATTAAACAAAAGCGGGGATAGGACACCACCCTGTGGCACCCCTTGTTTAATTCTCCTTTGTTTTGATGTTTCGTTTCTGAATTGCACCGATGCCTGCCGACCACCCAGATAATTTGCGGTCCACCTTTTAAGACATGGGGGAAGAGTAGACCCTTCCAGGTCTTGCAGTAACGAGCCATGGTTGACCGTATCAAAAGCTTTTGATAGGTCTAGCGCTACGAGTACTGTTCTATGGTGGGGGTATTGATTCAAACCGCAATTTATCTGGGTGCTAATGACATTTAGCGCGGAGGAAGTGCTATGGAGTTTTCTGAAGCCATGCTGATGAGGGGCTAGCTGCAAATGTGCTTGGAAATAAGGGAGCAAAATGGCTTCAAGCGTCTTTGCCACTGGCGATAGGAGAGATATCAGACGATATGACTCACCTACGTTAGCTGGTTTCCCAGGCTTTAGTAGCGGGACCACCTTGGCCATTTTCCATTTCTCGGGTATGACAAAGGTGGAAAGAGACAGGTTGAAGACATGCGCTAAATATTTGAAACCCTCTTTCCCTAGGTTTTTAAGCATCGGCATGGCTATGCCGTCTGGGCCCACTGCTTTGGTTGGTTTAGCGCGACCAATGGCGTCCTCAACCTCTCTAGCGGTGACGGTAATTGGTGACGCGCTGAATTTGTGTTTATGTGCGTGTCTATTGGCTCTCCGTCTATCTTTGTCGACCGTAGGATGCATTATATATTGTCGGCAGAAAGCGCTCGCGCATTTTTTCGCATCCGACAGCACCTTATCGCCAAAGGCGATGGAAACTTTGTCTTTGTGCTTAGTCGGATTCGATAGGGACTTTACGGTGGACCAAAGTTTACCTACACCGGTAGAGAGGTTACAACCTCTTAGGTGCTCTTCCCATTTCGCCCGCTTGTGTTCGTCCACAAGCAATCTGATGCGTTGGTTTATATCCTTTATTTGGGGGTCGCCTGGATCAAGCTGTCTTATAAGGTCGCGTTCCCTCGCTAAGCTCGCGGCCTCCGCCGGGAAGTGGGCCGGATTTCGGGAATTCTCCCGGCGGGAATGAAATATGCCGAGGCGGATTCAATGACCTTACGGAAGGCACGCTCCCCTTGGCGGGCACCAGTCGGGATAGGGAGGGCAGCAAAGCTGCTGTGTGTTGCAGATTTATATTCTTCCCAATTTCCTTTTTTGAAGTTTATGAAAGTGCGTTTTTCGGTGACGATGAAGTCGGCTCGCTCGAACGAAATAAGTATGGGCAGGTGGTCGGATGCCAATGTTACCATCGGCTGCCAGTTGACGCAGTTTGCGAGTTCTGCGCTCACGATTGAGATATCTGGCGAGCTATGACAGCTTCCTACCATACGTGTGGGGGCGTCTCCGTTTATTGTGCAGAACGTCGTTTCGTCTATTTGATCCGCCAACATCTCAACCTGAAGAGCTTCGCTAGGCGTTGTTCTTAGAGCCCCGCTTATGCTTATCATGCTGGATCTGTGGACTTTACCCAACAAGTTTAGGTTTGACGCCTTGCTCAAGGCTGGCCACCATACGACTACCCCATACAGCAGTATGGGTCTGATAATCGCGGTATATATCCATCTGCATATGTTCGGGGTGAGTCCCCATT
This sequence comes from Eurosta solidaginis, assembly GCF_040869045.1. Lineage (NCBI taxonomy): Eukaryota > Metazoa > Arthropoda > Insecta > Diptera > Tephritidae > Eurosta > Eurosta solidaginis. The sequence goes on along the minus strand of NC_090321.1, from coordinate 171,276,669 downwards.
TTTTGCCAATAGCCCTTTTACGCGTGTATAATGCAATGTACGCTTTCTTTTGTCGCTGGATAACTTTGTCCTTCCAGTTCAGCTTTTTGTCTAAAACTACGCCTAGAAATTTGGCTTTATCTGCCAGGCTTAGGCGCATCCCATTTAGTTCTCGTAGGTTCAACGATGGTATTTTGTATCGTTTGGTATATAAGAGAAGCTCTACTTTATCGGATTTGACGCTGAGTCCACATCGGGAAGCCCACAAGGAAACCTCTCGCAATGCTACCTGCATCAAGTCGCATAAAGTTTGAGGGAACTTGCCTCTGTAGACAATCGCTAGGTCATCAGCATATGACACGACCTTCCCGCTCCCCCAACTAGTATATCTTAATAGCGAGTTTACCGTTAGGTTCCATAGTAAAGGGGAAAGGACACCACCCTGGGCGTGCCCCTTGCGACAAATCGTGTTATATCAACTTTCCCCAGTGAGGAAAGCACTTTCCTTCCCCTGAGCAGTTGATCAATCAGTCCCACTAGGGGTCTATTTACGTCCAGATCAGTTAAAGCATTGTTAACGGCGTCTGGATTTATATTGTTGAATGCTCCTTCAATGTCTAGGAAGACCACAAGACAATAATCCCTTTCGAACAAGGATGTTTCAATAGTAGAGACTAGGCTGTGTAGCGCAGTCTCCGCAGATTTACCTTTGGTGTACGCGCGTTGATAGCCCGAAATGAGATTCCTATCAATGCTTGTAGTGAGAAAATCGCTAATTATTCTCTCTAGGGTCTTGAGTAGTGAGAGGCTTTGCCTGCCTCATTAGGCTCATAGTGAAAGGCTTTGCCTGCCTTAGGAATGAATATGACCGTGGCGCTCCTCCATGCACACGGAATATAGTTCATAGCCAAACAAGCGGTATATATGTGCCGCAGCCAGTTGGCTGATAACTCCAGAGAGTAGATAAATTGAGCGGGTACAATCCCGTCTGGTCCAGCAGCCTTAAAAGGTTTAAAAGTTTTGACTGCCCACCTCACCCTCTCCTCAGTGAAGGGTATATTCACAGCTTGGTTTGCTGCAGGAACTACCGGTACGTTGGTCATATTTCCCGGGAAATGTGTGTCCAGGAGCAGCTCTAGAGTTCCCCCTTCTGTGCTGGTCCAGGTACCATTCGGTCTCCGCAGAAAGCTAATAGCTGTTTGCGTCTTAGAAAGCACGCACCGTAGCCTGTATGTGTCAACGACACTTTCGACTTCAGTGCAGAAATTTCTCCATGAAGTTCTCTTCGCTTGTCTCATGACTTTTTTGTGGGTCCTTAGCTTGTCCTTGTATTCAAGCCATTGTGACCCGTTGTCAAAGAATTTGGCTTTGTTAAACTGTTCTCTACAGGATTTACGAAGTAGCTCCAGATCATGGGACCACCAGTGAGGTTTACGCTTACCGCGTTGTTTTGGCAATGGACAGGCCTGTTCTAAGGCATTTGAGAATGTCGATGTGGAGGTTTCTACCAGACCCTCTAGCTCCATCGTTGATGAGGGGATTTGTGAGGGCAGTTCTGGTAGTTCTCTTGCTAACAGCTCATTATGTAGTCCCCAGTTTGTATTACGTGGGTTACGTCTCGCAATGGGCTGATCGAGGAAGAACTCTAACATTACTTCAATATACCGGTGGTCTGAAAAGGAATGTTCCTCAAGAACACGCCATTTTTTTACCCACCCATAAACGCTTTCGCTACAAATAGTGAGGTCAATAACCTCTCTACGGTTTTTAGTAATAAAAGTTGATTCATTACCTACATTGCAAACTACAAGGTTAGTTGTTAAAAGGTACTCAAAAAGTGACTCACCACGAGTGTTTATGTCGGAACTACCCCACTGCACGTGGTGGGCGTTTGCGTCTGTCCGATTAGCAGATGGCCTTTGCTTTAGTCGGCCACCAGGTCCTTTACCGTCTTTTGCGGAGGAGGTTCCTCTGCGTCGTACGGTATATAAGCGGAGGCTAGCGTTAATTGGGTGCCTCCGCTTGCCAAGCTGACCGCTGTAACGTCACCATTGCTATAATTAGGTAAGAGAAAGATATTTAGATCAGACTTTACTAAAATGCATGTTCTCACTTTACCTTCATCTGCAGCTCGAATGAGCTTAAACCCAATGGCCCCCAATCCGCAAATCCTTGAGTTGTTCACCCAGGGTTCTTGGATAAGAACCACTTCGACGTCGCCTTTAGAAAGGCGACTGATGAGAGCAGCCGAGGCTACCTTACTTTTGTGGAGGTTTATCTGGAGCAACCCCAGCATGAGCTTGCTCAGACTCCCCTGCCTCCATCACCGTGATGTTGGGATCCTCTCCGTCGCTATCTAGCAGAGCATCCTCCATCGACAAATTGCCCAATGATATTTCACTAATCAAGTTTTATTGTAATAGGAAATGGGGAGACATGTTTTTTAAAATGGCGGTGCCACGTGTTATGTAGACAAGTAATTTATCTGAAATGAAATGTACAATTGAAGCTCACGCTGAGTATATAATGTTCGGTTACACACAAACTTAGACACCTTTACTTGCTATACATATAATGTATGTGAGCGCTATGAGATTTCGGACTACTTGAAGTCGCAATGCAGATTTTGTAACAGACCTAAATTGTACTCATATTGTTTGACACAGATGTTGGACATACCTTGATTCACATGTTTGTCAACATTACCAAAACGTTATTGATAAATTGATCTGATGTTTAGGTACATGATTAATAGTCTATCAGTGGCCATATTTGCTATATGAGAAGCCGGTTAAAATATCCAATCGTAAAACACCGCTCAATGCAAAACTCGCTTTTGTGCTTCCTTTGATAAGCATATAGACTAAAGGCCCTTCTGCGTTTCCGATATCTCCAAAATCAGTTGAGATTATGAGCTAGCATCTTTCTATTGTTACCCATATTGTCAATCAGATTTTAGTCCCGTCATTATCTCCATTTTCATCCATATATACCAAGCGTTTCCAGATATCAAAATTTTTGGGGACTTTATGTACTTTCTGTACTCTGTACGTATAAAATTCTGTGATTTGTTGAAAATTTTAGACAAGTATTTGACGCGCACGTGTACAAAATGGAATTTGGGGACATCTGGGTCACCTTTGTGTATATATCTGGTTAATCGAATGAGAAGTTTCATTTGAATTGAAAAAAGTTTCATTTGACCTTAAAATGTTATAGAGTGAGCAGGAAAGAGAGATGGGGACATAGAAAGAGAGGAAGGAAGTAGCGCGATGGATCCGGAGCAAGAAACACAAAGCGAGGGAAACGGAGAGGGATTAGTGATGCAAGGGACTAGGAAAGGAGGAAGGGGTGAGAGATACGGGAGTAAGACATAAACGCGTCATAAAAGTAATACAGATGAGCTAAATATAAGGCAGAACAACGTCTACGGAGTGTGCTAGTACATACATATGTATTTAAAATAAGGCTAATCTTCCACTCAAAAGACCATTTGGAAAATTTGTGGATCAAGCAAGTCAAGAAAACTTGAAATAGGTAAAGCAAGTTATGAGGGCGTGTGTAGGTATTACCCACACCTCCACACGGAAACATTTTGTCCACTGTGAGTGCCCTCAGTAAGTGCAGGCTGGCGGCAAATTCGTTTAACCCCATAACCTCATAGTGGTCCTCAACGAACCACTTGCTTTCCCTGATGAACCCAAGAAGAAGCGAGACATTCGCCTTCCCAACCACTGCCAGGTTGTAGAAGAACCGTGCGCCCAGAAACCTGAGCCTTAATCTTTGAAGCCCCGGACATCGGCAGAGAAAGTGATAGATCGACTCCTCATTCTGACAGCTTCTGCAGAGGGAGCTTCTTGGTATTCGCCACCGTCGGATGTGCGAAAGCACAATGACCTGTGATGACACCCGTAAGTAACCTCACCGCGGATTTGTTCAGTTTGAGAAGGAAGGTGGTGTCTTTCCTATCCAAGCATGGCCATAAGGACCTTGAGACCCCGCAGTCAACATTATTGGTCCATAGAAAATGGATTGCCCTGTTCTCATATTCCTCGATTCTCCCCAAGAGATAACCCAGCGGTAGTCGGACGGTCGTGTCCACTTCTTTTTTGTCCAAATGGGAACCTTTTGCAGCCATCTCATCTGCGTGTTCATTCCCTTCAATACCGCCGAGCCCAGGGACCCAGCAAAGGGAGACATTGAGATGATGTATATTGGAACAACTTTCCGTCATCCCTTGTCCAATTTGGTTTCGAGATAGACCGGTTTCGGCGTTGTGCCATCATCAGTGTCGATTTGCGTTCTGATCTCGACGTATGTATGCTATCGAGGCTCGACACATACGCACGATATCCGATTTTACCATGTTGGGTTCTAATGCTTTTAAGGCGGCTTGGCTGTCCACAAAGATCGTTACGTACGTGTCGGAGATCATACTATCTTGAGGCAGCAGCAGGAAGTCGGAATGATTAGCCTAACTGTAGATGTGTTGAGTACATCCCAGCTCCAGTTCCCTGTTCCATTTTCGATCCGTCGGTGTAGATTATACTGCCCCTGCCATTGTCTAGGCCTTCTTCCCATCGCTCCCTTGAAAGATATCGTATGTTCTGAACCTGGAAGTCCAAAACCGCTGTGATGTGGTCGGTATTGGATGTTAGGTCGGTTATTAATCCGTTTAATTGTACCTTCGTCATGTCCTCCAGAATCGTCGCGTGTCCATGCTTAGCTGATTGGATGTTGGGTTCTCTTACTCGTAGAGCTCCTCTTGCGACTAATCCCTGCACGGAAACTTGTAGAGGCGTCAAATGAAGGACTACATTTAGCGCTTCCTGAGGTGAGCTGCTTTCAGTACCTGACATTCCCAGGCAATCCAACCTTTTTATCTTCCCGACCCTCTGATGATTACTCTTTTAGTCTAGCGCCTTCCACCAGACCAGAGCTCCATATGTTGGTATCGGTCGAGTGACTGTGCTATACATTCCATGAATGACATGTAGTGCCAGTCCTCAGTTCCGTCCAAAAGATCTTTTGCAGGTTTAGTATGCTGCTATAGCCTTCTTTGATCTCATCTCAACGTTCCTTCTCCAGGTTAATATGAAATCGAGTATAATATTTGGCTTCCGATATAGGTTTATCGTTGTGCCGTTTAGCCTCGGTAAGTTAAAGGAGTGTACATTTGTCTTTGTCGTGAGCAGGACAAGTTCGGCTTTTGTTGGGTTTACCTCCAGTCCATTCTGCCTTACCCATCGCGAAATACCGCAAAGTGCCGTTTCCATGAGTTCGCTGATCGTTGGCAAGAATTTGTCTGTGATCAGAATCACTAAGTCGTCAGCGTACGCCACTACCTTTCTTCCTTTTCTCGTAAAGATTTCTAGAATTTCATTGACCACCGGTATCTAGTGAAGAGGCGATAGCACCCTCCCTTGGGGGATGCCTCTGGTGGTCCTTTTGACATTAGACCAGTTCCTAAAGTTGCGTTCATGACCATACTTCTAAGCATATAATCGATCTATGCAACTATAGAGCTTTGGGTTCCATATCATGTAAGAACCTTGCAGATGACCTCCGTCTGCACGTTGTTGAAAGCGCCCTCAATGTCGAGGAAAGCTGCTAATCTGTATTCCTTGCAATTCAGTGAGTTTTCGATGGCACTGACTGCCTCAAGAAGGACACTTTCGACTGATTTGCCTTTTCGGTATGTGTGCTGAACTGCGTTCATCCTGCAGAGTTTGGCATTGCTTCTAATGTGTAGATCGATAAGCCTCTCCAGTGTTTTATGGATAAAAGAGAAGAGGCTTATTGATCTATAGTTTTTGGCTTCCGAGTGGTTAACTTTTCCAACTTTGAGAATGAAAACCACCCCCACATTTCTCCAGGACGCACATTTTCTTTTGTTCAATATAGTCCGTGAAGCCATAACCGGTGGTCAAAATGAAAGAAACCTGTGGAGCACTTCACTGCAGTAGGAAGGAAAGTTTTAAAATTTAGTGGAGCCCTAATGCGAATAATGCCCAACATCGGCGGAGCCACCTAATTTTCCAACGCAACCAGATAAATAAAAATAAATGTAAGGCGCGATAACCTCCGAAGAGATCTAAGGCAGAGCTTCTCTTCCCGTCGTGCTCCTCTTGATTTTCCCTACAAATTGGCCGGACAGGACCTACATGTTTTATGCCGACTCCGAACGGCATCTGCAAGGCAGATGAGTTTTCACTGAGAGCTTTTCATGGCAGAAATACACTCGGAGCACTTGCCAGACACTGCCGAGGGGCGACCCCGCTTAGAAAAATTTTCTTCTAATTGAAAAACCTTATTTCTAAAAATGTTGATGTTGCTTTGCCCGGGGTTTGAACCCAGGGCATACGGTGTGGTAGGCGGAGCACGCTACCATCACACCACGGTGGCCGCCAACCTAACCAGATGGATAATATTATATGCAGCACCACTGTGGCACGAATCTAAAATGACCCACAAAAGGGTCTGCAAACAAGTGAAATGGAGTTGCCACAAAAAGCGAAGGATCACAAGCAATAGTTAGGTGGCAAAAGCGATGATATGAGTCGAGAAAAGAGCCCTTTCACGTTAGCTCGGAATAAAGCGGGATGGTATGAGCGGCGGAACGGAGAACCAAACTACCACCTCATGCAGATACTGGGTGGACACGGCGGATGAGGATCTAAATGGAAGTAGGAAAGATGACGATCCTTTCCGTCCACACTATCGCACCGAATTGGAAAACGCAGATCACGTAATGTTTCATTGCCCTCGTATCGGTCGGTGAAAGGCGCCTTGTACACAGAGTTTATAGGAAGGAACCTTCCATGACGAATTTAGTTCCCCAACGTGCAGATACGACCACCGTGGTGTGATGGCAGCGTGCTCCGCCTACCACACTGTATGCCCTGGGTTCAGACCCCGGGCAAAGCAACATCAAAATTTTAGAAATAAGATTTTTCTATTAGAAGACAATTTTCTAAGCGGGGTCGCCCCTCGGCAGTGTTTATGCATCAGCATCATACCAATTGAAAACCTAGTCATATTGCCCCGGGCGCTACTCACAGGGGGGCGCCAAATGGTCCGCAAAGCAGAACTTCCTGGATAATTTGTATTTTTATTATAACTGATTTCTGGAAAAAAAGGTCTATACTAAAAAATGCATTCATATATCCAGAACATTCTCGACAGGTTTTGGAATAATTAAAAGCATATATTTTTTTTCTCACGTTCAACGTTACGATGGGAATTATTAAAAAGTACTTTAACAAAAACTGTCAAACGTGAATGTGAAACACGATGTAGCGCCAGAATGTGAAATTTCTCGCGTTATGAAAAGTGTTCTGGACTGCCTCCAACAAGACATACGTACATGACTTACACGACTAAATGACCTTAATTTTATATTTGGATTTCTCTTGGACGTTGGAAATTTGTTATACAAGGATAATATTGATAACGACTTAGAAAGAAATTGTTAGAATTTGGGTGAATTTTATAATACAGATTTCGATGGAACAGAACTTTTTATCGAAATATGTGTCTGCAAAATATTACTTCGCAGTAGAAGAGAAATTAAACCTAAAGCTCCGTTAGAATTACTTACTTTTATAATCTCGTATGGAGAAGATGTTTTTCCAAACTTGACATGTTCGTATTTTTATTAAAATTTATTCCAAAGCATCCGAAAGCGGAAACTGGAAATTTCGGAGATATTTGCATACAAAATTGAAAGTTTTCAAGTGGTTGTTGTAATTTTGATGATTTTGCCGTACCGAAAAGAAAAACTATGGGTAAAATTGTTTTGCGCGGATATAGTTTTGCTCTCCAAACCGGTGTTGGACGGGTAATTTTTTATAAACGCGGCAGAAAGGTGTTCTGCGCAAAAATACTTTGGATCCAACCCCGGTTTCGGAGCGCTCCGGGGCCATTTTTAGGGTTTTGGAAATATCTTTTAAAAGAAATAAAATATTTAACTTCCGCAAGGACGGAAAATAATAATTTTTTTTTTCGGAGTCGAAAAAGTCCGGGTCAAAAAATTATCCTAGGTGAAAATGTTTGAGTTATCAGGTATCCCTATAGCAATATAATGTCAAATCATGCATCCTTTTTGTTTTTCCAACTTTTTCCATAAAAGTCCACATATAAAAGTAAAATCTGTATTTTTATTTTTTTAGTCCGATAGAACTAGTTCAACTCGGACTTTTAAAAATAAAAGTCCGGAAATAAAAGTTAAATCTGGACTTTTATTTTTTAAGGCCAAAATAAAAGTCCGGCTTGATAACAAAGAAACGGCTTATCTGAATTAAAAAAAAATGTATTTCGAATAAGCCGTTTCTATGTTATCAAGCGAGACTCTTTAAATTTGGCATTAAAAAAGCAAAGTCCGGATTTAAATTTTATTTCCGGACTTTTATTTTTACAAGTCCGAGTTTAACTATTTCTTAGGACTCATGTAATAAAAATCCGAAAATAATATTTATCTTGATCCAAATATATTAAAAGACCAAAATTAATAGTTTTGCAAGGAATTATATTATAAAAGGAATCACAGTTTCCGCCCCTGATTTCCGCTTTTGGATTCATGGTTCTGGGCTCAAAACGCGTCTTTTGACACCTCTCCCGACAGTTTTGGCCGAGTTTTAGCAGCTGTGAGCTAAAGTAAAGAAGTACCAAAAGTTCATTTTAAAAAACTTATATCCAAATAAAAGCATTTGAAGAAAGACAGCACAAAGAAAATCGCCGAGCACAAGAAACTTGGTACACGTCCGTTTCCTCGTCACCGCCTCTTCACAAGTTACGAGTTTCAACAACAAAAATATTCGCGTGTAAACTGCGACTTAGAATACTCAATTGGTGTTTAGTTAAGTTTTTTTTTTTTAAATGTACTAATATTACGTACATCATTTTATTGTATCAAATAAATTAACTACATAATCTCGAAAACAATACAAATAGGAATTAGCTCAATTAACTGCTAATCGATGTCGCTGGTTGTGGTTTGAACTTCCGCAGCCGCCCACAGCCTAAATGAAAAATGGTCGCATCCGGTGCTGGATTCTGTATCTACAAATGATATACATTACATTAATACCCATACATACATATAAATCGAGTATATATCGCACACCTAGTTACAATAGGGCCTATTACAAATTTCTTGATTCTACAGACATTTTCTACATATATGTAAACAAGTAAGGAAGTCTAAGCTCGGGTGAAACCGAACATTACATACCCAGCTGTACACTTGAAATGCTGTTGCTGTTTGCTTTGTGTGCTTAATAGTGTTACAAGGCTGCGCAATAATACATATACATAAGGTTCTATTCTGAACTAATTCTTCTTCGAGTTATGGCTCCCGAAACATAGAAAATTGCTTAAACATAAAAGGGGCGCTGACACCCCATTTTTTAAAATTTAAAGTTTTTTCTATTTATTGTTATAAATCCATTTGGGAAATGAAATACCATTGATATAAAGCTCTTTTTTGCAAAGATCTTGGTTATTTTATTCATCCCTATAGTAAATCATTCCCTATAGTAAAGGCAACCTCTCTGCCGAATTTTGTTACGATAGGTTTAACGATTTTTGATTTATGATTAATAATATTTGTAAAATTGATTTTATCACAAGTGGGCGGTGCCACGTCCATTTTAAAAAAATTTTCAAATTTTTATTAAGTCTCAAGATCAGTCCACATGTCAAATTTCAATATTCTAGGTGTATTATTTGCTAAATAATCACGTTTTTTGTGTTTTCCACAACGTTATATATATAAAAAGTGGGCGTGGTTATCATCCGATTTCATTCATTTTCAATACCAATCTATTCTGGGTCCAGATAAGCTCGTGTACCAAATTTGGTGAAGATATCTCAATACTTAGTCAATTTATCGTGTTAATGGACGGACGGACATACATAGATCAATCAAATTTTTTTTCGATACTGTTGATTTTGATATACGCCTATATATACGTCTATATCTATCTCGATTCCTTTATACCTGTACAACCAACCGTTATCCAATCAATGTTATAATACCCTGTGTACAAGTATAGCTGGGTATAAAAATTTACTGGTCACGGATAAAAGACAGTGCAAAAACTGCATTGTGCATTGTTTTCAAATATATATGTTTGATTGGTTAACCGCTGTTTAGAGCCAGGTGGACTTTTATAAAATGCCTGGATGCTGTCACTAAACTTACGGAGCCTGCAACGATATCTCCTTCTTCCGCAATGAATCGTGCCTTTGTAAAATATAAAATTAAGACTGTAAATAAGAGCACGGCAAATATTCGTAATTCGTTAATAGGCACGAACATTTTGGTTAAGCAAAAAATTATTTTCAACTTTGTGTAGCGGTCTTTAAATATTGCATGCTTTTCACTCTGATGCTGATTTTAAACTGGATTTCTGATGATGAGATCTTGCAATAATTGTAAATGCTGCTCATTGTTCATGTATGTGCGTGCATTAAGCTGTTCGTTAAAAGACGCTTTCTTCTCCGGGCGGATATCATGCATCTTGGTTTAAAAAAGCAGTGCAAAATTACACAAAGAAAAAAATATTAACGAAAATAGATGTTTACGATCTGTAGCTAATATTTGCTAAAGCAATGTTTTCAACAACAAACGAACAAAATTCTGAACTCTATTTGTACTTCAACTGTTTCCGTTTTAAAAACGCACTATCTCAGAACTCAGTTCTCAGATTTTTCTCATAAACGCCCTACGCATCGGTAAAATGTATTGAACTTGTGCTCAGATAGGGCTTTTTCGAAACCAATTCGGAAATAGGGCGCTTTTAAAACGGCAGCCGAGATGGGGTGATATTGCCCTCGCCAGTCTTTACATCGACTCTCGTTTTTGCAAGACAGGAAAACATAATTTTTGTACTACTAAAGAATCTTTGGCTCTACAGATCCAATGGTACAAAATGGTTTTTCTCCTAAAATTACTTATTTGCCCATTTTTAGCTTGCTCCTCCGTTAATGATGGGACCTAGATGTTTTATGTCGACTCCAAACGGCTGCTCGTAGTGTTTGCCTAACCACTACCGAGAGGCGACCCCGTTTATAAAAACTTTTTTCTAATTGAAAAAAAACTTTTTTTTTTAATTTTTGATGTTGCTTTGCTTGGGACCCACTCAGGACATTTGGTTTGGTAGGCGTAGCACGCTACCACCTCACCACGGCGGCCCCCTACAACGTGCTTTGCTGCGCTCAAATGCAGCATGGCTCTATAGACAGAACCATTTTTATCGAGGCAGAGCAACGTAATTTATCATAGTGGTTGTTTTTTCTAGCTCGCTGGACACTTATGATGGTCTGCTGCGTCAGCATCTTCTCGACGGCAAGCTTACGTTGGGTCACTGCATGCATTGTCTTCGCTAAGCAAATTAAGAGAAGGCGAGTGTTGCACATAATCGACCAAGCAGGAAATGCGTGGACCCAAGCATGCGGCTGTAAGGTGTCGATGATCATGTGAAGGTCTTACAACCTTAGAACAAGAAAGTTACTCTTATCATTAAAAATAGAGTACTTTAGACTCATGACGGGTATTCTGCCTCGGCTCTGCCTTCCGGCATCAAACGATTTTAAATAAAACCTCGTCACAGATAGCAGATGTAGGAAGCTCGGGTTGGAGGAGGAAGCGATCGAGCACGTTTTGTGCTCGTGCCCCGCGCTTGCCGGGCCATTAGGTGTGATACAGCTATCAGATCTACATAGAAGCAGCAAAATTCATAAGTCCTTGAACGTTTCTAATATTTTTAAAGAGGATGTAGTTAGGGGTTTTCAGTTTGATCGTTGAACAAACTTCTGGTAACTCTAGTAAAACCAAAACAGTAAAACTTAACCTAACCTAAGGGAACTTTACTGCCTTTTTGCTATGGACGACAGCGTACTGAACTACCTTCCTGGTACGTACGCTTTCCAAACATACTCTAGTCAATAGTAAAACAATAAAACTTCACCGGGACCCTGGATTTCGACAACTGATTTTTGGTGATCTTAAGCGACAGTTAAGTGAACAGCTATATCGCTCAGCAGAAAAAAACACTTATATTACAGATCAGGAGAACTCTCTCTATCGTTCGTATGAATGCTTTTCGAAAAATACAAATACAGCGTGCTACTTCTAAAAGCTTAATTTTAGAACTTAATACATAATATTTCGCAAGGGGAGCTTTAATAAATTTTCAAAAAAAAGTGTACGCATGTAACGAAGGGCTTAATGTACATACAAATATGAATGTTATTCCTGCTCCAGAGTTTCATCGAATTCATAAATGATGATAACAATAAGCAGCATCTTTATATTACGAAAGATTCAGATCTACATGTGTACATACCTAAATACAAATTAATTATCTCGCCGAACGATCTTACATTACTGAATTTAGAATTGGGTGGCGATGAGGCCAATCGTGGGTGGTGCCCTGAAAGTTTGTCTTGGAAAGATGATTCATAAGACATTTGTTCTAAAAGGTTGACGTAAAGCTGAATACAGATCATTCAGTGTTAAAATTATTTCTATGCGAATCAAGGCGAGGGAGAGTTTCCGCCCCAAAAGCCATCGAAGCTCTATAAATCTGTGACACATATATCAATTATGCACTCAAATAATTTTTTTCCAAAATGGGAATGCATTTCTTCTCAAAACCATAAACTTTTTCTAAAGACAAAAGAAAAGTCTATCTAATATGCATGAAATTTTTCTTAATTTTTATAAAAATTCATATAATAAATTGAGGAAAAAATTTCTTTGCTTATTGTCATTCTTACGTGTGAGGATACAGATTTGGATTTGAAGTACACTGAAAAATATACATATGTAGTACGAGCATTCCATGGAAAATCGTAAATTTTTGCTCTCCTTATTAGGTTTCAATGCCTATATACTTTAAACTAGCCGGACCCGTACGCATCTTACGCAACAAAAATCAATAAAAACTTACATGCGCTTGCGCTGCCATCTGGCGAATGTTAGCAACTGCCGGTAATACAGTGTTAGTTCTAATAAAATATTCACAATAGTGCCATAGTACAAATAGATTTAATTGCGTGCTCAAAATCGTTTATTTTTTACAAATTATTTTAATAAAATATAGCTAAACAAAAGCTCTACGACCAATAATGCCCAAAGCTCGATAATAGCACAAATCTCCATCTTTACAATCAAAACTTTATTTATAGATTTGGATTCCAAATAAGAGCGAAAAAAGGACTTGCACATAAAAACAGCAATTAGAAACAAGTAAGGAAGGCTAAGTTCGGGTGTAACCGAACATTACATACTCAGCTGAGAGCTTTGGAGACAAAAAAGGGAAAATCACCATGTAGGAAAATTAACCTAGGGCAACCCTGGTATGTTTTTGTATGACATGGGTATAAAATGGAAGGTATTAAAGAGTATTTTAGAAGGGAGTGGGCTAGTTCTATAGGTGGACGCCATTTCGGGATATCGCCATAAAGGTGGACCATGGATGACTCTAGAATGTGCTTGTACGCTATGGGAATCAAATTAAAGGTATTAATGAGGGTTTTAAAGGGAGTGGTCCTTAGTCGTATATGTGAACGCGTTTTCGAGATATCGACCAAAATGTGGACCAGGGTGACCTAGAACTTCACCTGTCGGGTACAGCTAATTTATTTATATATGTAATACCACGAACAATATTCCTGCCATGATTCCAAGGGCTTTTGATTTCGGCCCGCAGAACGTTTTCATTTTCTTCTACTTAATATGGTAGGTGTCACACCAATTTTGCAACGTTTTTTCCAAAGTTATATTTCGCGTCAAAAAACCAATCCAATCACCATGTTTCATCCCTTTTTTCGCATTTGGTATAGAATTATAGAATTTTTTTCATTTTTCGAAATTTTCGATATCGAAAAAGTGGGCGTGGTCAAAGTCGGATTTCGCCCATTTTTAATACCGAGATAAAGTGAATTCAGATAAGTACGTGAAGTAAGTTTAGTAAAGATATATCGATGTTTGCTCAAGTTATCGTGTTAAGGGGCAAGAGGAAAGACAGATGGTCGACTGTGTACAAAAACTAAGCGTGGCTTCAACCGATTTTGCTCATTTTCGCAGAAAAAAGTTACCGGCCTAGAAGCTATGCCTTACCAAATTCCACAAGCATTGGTAAATTTTTGTTCGACTTATGTCTTTAAAAGTATTCTAGACAAATTAAATGAAAAAGGGCGGAGCACCACCCATTTTGAAATTATATAATAATTTTTGTATTTTGTTGCACCATTTGTTGCAGTTGAATATTTACATAATTTACTTAGATACTGTAAAGATATTGAATTTTTTGTTAAAATTTGACTTAAACAATTTTTTTTTAAAGTGGGCATGTTCGTCATCCGATTTTGCTAGTTTTTATTAAGCAGACATATAGTAATAAGAGTAACGTTCCTGCCAAATTTCATCATGATATCTTCAACGACTGCGAAATTATAGCTTGAAACACTTTTAAATTACCTTCTTTTAAAAGTGGGCGGTGCTACGCCCATTGTCCAAATTTTACTAATTTTCTATTCTGCGTCATAAGGTCAACCCACCTACCAAGTTTCATCGCTTTATCCGAGTTTGGTAATGATTTATCGCACTTTATCTGTTTTTCGAAATTTTAGATATCGAAAAAGTGGGCGTGGTTATAGTCTGATTTCGTTCATTTTAAATAGCGATCTGAGATAAGTGCCCAGGAACTTATATACTAAATTTCATTAAAATACCTCAAAATTTACTCAAGCTATCGTGTTTACGGACGGACGGATATGGCTAAATGAATTTCTTTTTTCGCCAAAATCATTTTGATATATAGAGCCCTAAACTATCTCGATTAGTTTATGCCGTTACGGATTACCGTTATGCGAACAAAATTAATATTAATTAATGTGAGCTCTGCTCAGCTGAATATAATAATATATAAGATATATCAGACCTCAACGTCCCAAGGAGGAAGAATTTAAAATTAGTATCAGCTGAGGAAGAATAGTTGAAAAAAATGTTATAATAAAATAGAAAAAGTAAAGGTGTCTGAGTTCGGGTGTAACCGAACATTATATACTCAGCGTGAGCTTCAATTGTACATTTCATTTCAGATAAATTACTTTTCTACATAACACGTGGCACCGCCCGTTTAAAATAAAAATGTCTCCCCATTTCCTCTTACAGTAAAACTTGATAAGTGAAATATTATTGAATCAAAACTATTTTTTGCTAATTTATAGGTTATTATTCTAGTCTACGACCCTTTTAAACTTTAATGTTATAATTCAATTTAGTAAGTAAAATTCTATTGATGCAAAGCTCTTTTTTGCAAAGATATAGCTTTTGTTATTCTTCCCTGACCCTTTAAAAATCTTTTATATAAAAGTGGGCGTGGTCCTTAACCTATTTCGTTAATTTTTCTTCAAAGTATTCCTTATAGTAAAGGCAACCTTTCTGCCGAATTTTGTTACGAGAGGTTTAACGATTTTTGATTTATGTTTAATAATATTTGTAAAATTGATTTTATAACAAGTGGGCGGTGCCACGCCCATTTAAACTTTTTTTCTTCAAATTTTCATCAAGAGTCTCAATATCAGTCCACACATCAAATTTCAACATTCTAGGTGTATTATTTACTAAATAATCAGGTTTTTTGTGTTTTCCAAAATGTTATTAATACAAAAAGTGGGCGTGGTTATCATCCGATTTCGCTTATTTTCAATACCAATCTATTTTGGGCCCATATAAGCCCGTGTTCCAAATTTGGTGAAGATATCTCAATATTTACTCAAGTTATCGTATTAATGGACAGACGGACAGACGGGACATGGCTCAATCAAATATTTTTTTCGGTACTGATGATTTTGATATATGGAAGTCTATATCCATCTCGATTCCTTTATACCTGTACAACCAACCGTTATCCAGTCAAAGTTAATATACTCTGTGTGCAAAGCACGCTGAGTATAAAAACAAATTGAATAATTAAATAACTCTCAAAAATTCCTAAGCAACCATTTTTTTATTTCCTTAGCAACCATCATTGCCGAGGGGCGACGCCGCTTAGAAAAACGTTTTTAATTGAGAAAACTTGTTACTAAATTGTCGATGCTGCTTTGCTTGGGACTTCAGCCAGAATTCTCAAAACTGAATTTCTTACGTGTCCCGTAAAAAAGATTTATTTAAAAAAATTTCTTTCAAACAAACGTACTTAAAATTCTTTTGGCATTTCAACAAACCTTATAACATTACAAAATTGCCTGATGATGATTACGTTGGCGGTTTTCGAAATGGGTCCATCGCAATATGCCAATAAATTTCTCTTTCTTTTCAGTTTCTCTTAGAAAAACATAATAATTGAAATTCAATTATTATAAGCCGGTGTTAAGCTCATGAATTCTTAAATATAAGTATAAACTGAACACACCATTAAACAAACATACATAAATATGTACAACTGAGCCCGAGTTTACAAAGCTTCTCATTCTCAACGAAGAAGAACTTTACAAAAACAAATCTACATTGCACACAAATCAATATAGAGACAAAATGTCTCAATTGTGTTGTTAGTGTAGAAATAAGAAAAACTGAATTAAGCATGAAAACAAATACCAGCAGGATGGCCTAGTGGTTAAAGGCTACTGCAGTTTCACCATGAGATTCACGGTTCGAATCCCGGTGAAACCTTTGATAACATTACAAAATTGCCTGATGATGATTACGTTGGCGGTTTTCGAAATGGGTTCATCGCAATATGCCAGTAAATGCTTCTTTCTTTTCAGTTTCTCTGAAAAACATAATAATTGAAATTCAATTATTATAAGCCGGTGTTAAGCTCATGAATTCTTAAATATAAGTATAAACTGAACACACCATTAAACAAACAAACCTTAATACAATTCTATCAAATATAGTATTTCATCTTTTTTATATTGGTAGATTAGTTCAAGTTTCACCTGACTGGATGGTGTTCCGTTCAAACAGATGCTTTTATGCGACTTTTCACACAGATGCCCAAATATTTCAAGTACAAGTTTATATTAATATACCAAAACATATGTATAAATGCACAAAATACTTTGCCTGAAAAAGTTATAGCTTTTCTTTTTCGTTAAAGGTTAAAAACGGAAAAAACTGTTCGATTTGTCCCGTATCAACCATGGAATGCTCCAGTAGCATTTATTGTGTAGATCGGGTGGAACACTATCACCTTAGCTGGGTGCTTCAAAGCTGCCTCCGTTTATGATGACGTAGACAACTTCCCTCTAGGATCTGAACACTCTTTGAATGTTGGTTAGCAGGTCGCACTATTCGTT
The DNA here is from genome assembly GCF_040869045.1 of Eurosta solidaginis. NCBI lineage: Eukaryota > Metazoa > Arthropoda > Insecta > Diptera > Tephritidae > Eurosta > Eurosta solidaginis. The sequence continues at coordinate 171,259,374 of NC_090321.1, read as the reverse complement.
TTTCAACTTTCGCCGAATTTTTGGGCATTGCCACGCTCTTTTCTTTCAAAAAAGTTAAATACAGTTTTCAAGTCAAAATTACAAAGTTGATCATATAATATTTTAGCAGTGTACCCTTATAAATGACGGAAATATCCCGTGAAGTATTAATTATCACAGAATTATTAAGCTATTGCATGGATTTTATCGCGGGCTTGGCGATTAAATCAACAAAAACCGTAACGGATATTTGTCAAAAGAGGTTCGAAAAGGTTCGAAAAAGGTTCGGTGTTAGCAACAGGCCAAATACATAAAATTGGATCTCTATCATAAAGTTACAGTTTAAGTTTAAGTTTAAGTTTAAGTTTAAGTTAAAGTTAAAGTTAAATTTAAAGTTAAAATTAAAGTTAAAGTTAAAGTTAAAATTAAAGTTAAAGCTAAAGTTAAAGTTAAAGTTAAAGTTTAAGTTTAAGTTAAAGTTAAAGTTAAAATTAAAGTTAAAGTTTAAGACAAAACTTGATTTAATATCAAAGAAAACAAAATGATGCATAAATATTATAATTGCATAAGTTGATAATATGCAATAGCTTTACCGCGGCAGTCCCCGAGTGCCACACGTTCTTTTTTTTTTAATCTTGAAATAATATTTAATTTGTGCAGGAGTTTTAGTCGGGGTCAGAGGAAGTAGTGCGTTGAATTTCACTACAATACATTTCTTTAAATGAAAGTTATTGCAAAAACCGTGTGATGATGACCCCTCGGACAAATAGGCTGATGGATTTACCGATGAATGGATGAGCAATGCTAGCATACATTTTTTTTTTTTTTTGGTTTGAGAATACCGTTTTTCCGATTGACTTGAGTAGGATATAAAACAAATCGCTAGGCGCCATCACCGATTAAGTCGATAGTAGCTACCGAAAATATCGGATTTTTTTCGTGATTTCTAATGTCTTTTTGACGTTTATTAAGGTGAATTTTGATCACTAATGTCTGACTGTTCATATATATTGTGGCGAATATTATCAGTTTCGATTAGTAGCTATGCCGCAAGTAAATAAATGCTGCACAACAAGAACAAAGCAAGCAGATGAAAAACGAATAATGCGGCAGTTACCCACGAACGTACGTAGAAAAAACGTGTCAGCTGACACGACCTATCTTATGAGTGTGCAATGTAAACGAAAACTCACCGACGTGCAACGCCCGTACGTACGTAGCCCGGAACGTAGAAATCAAAACAATTTTGATTTTTTCCGTAAGAACGTGTCAGCTGATCGCTCTCTCACTAGACAGAGTTGCCTAGTAAACTTTTGTGCGCTAATTTTTGACCGTTTGCAATTTTATGCAAAAACGCCTAATTAAAGTTTGAAAAATTGTGGAAATAATTCGAAATAATTATGTAAAAGCGCTGATTATAAATATTTAATCTATTTATACTTATTTAATATGTATTCCGGCCTTTTACAATATCAAAAATTAAATTGGAAAAAGTTGATGTTTCCATAAGCATACATGCAAAATGGTCAATGGCAACAGTGCTTATCTGTAAACAATACACACACAAATATGTTATGTACATGTACACAGACGCACACATTGATTCCTACGGGCTTGAGAGTTCGGTCAAACGTGCTTCGTACGACAAACGTCCTTGCGTACGGCACACGTCGGTGGGTAACTGCCGCATAACTGCTGCAATATCCGCACAAACGTCGACAATGGCATCTCAACTGGAATCTCAAGATACATGTCTAACATCCAAATGGAAATACAACTGAAAGTATAGAAGACGTATACGACTTCTAAACTGAAGTCGCAGAAGACACTTTTAATATCCAAGATGGAAGCACAAAAGGGATCGCAACTGTGGAGTGACGTGACAATAAAATGCCTCAAGTGCAGGAACCCAGGTCAGATTGCACGTCATTGCGGCCCTAGTGATTCCAATAACAGATGCTGGCTTTAGCGCAAAGCTGAAGGAGATAAGCTGGGGTGGGAGAGGTGCATAAAGCGAGAATTTGCTCCAGCTATTGAATATCCCACTATCGCTTTACCAAAAATCGGAAGAAAGCCGAGAAGACTTACTGTCGAAGGATATGTGTATGGAAGCAAATACTGTCTTTAGATATGAGTACATCTCATTCAACATCAAACCGTTCTGATTTGGTCAATAGGAGAATAGAGTCATTACACGGTCCAAGATTGCGTACGGTCACTGAAGAGTAAAACCAAGTTCAGGGAGATGTAATATGTGAAGTCGCAAATGGGGAGTTCATGGTTCTATACAAATTTGTTGTGGCAGGGATTGTTGATGAAGTCATGCTGGCAGTGGACTTCTTAGTTGTCCATGGCACAAACATCGGCGTGCAAAGAAGGATTATGCGATATAAGAACACGGATGTTCCCCTCAGCTTCGGCTATTATAAAGGGCTCAGCACTAGACTGGGCAAAGATTGATGGGAAGTATGGGAGAAACAGATCAAAGCCCAATGTACCTGCAGGAAAATATTGGCATTGACAAAACCAAATGCATGCACCCGAAATAAGGAAATAACTTCTCCAAAAGAATGCAAGGATGGTCCCAAGCTAGGACCACCTACTGTTGTGAATCATCAAATCGACACTGATGATGCAAGGCCAATCCGAAAAGCTATTCGAAGCGTTCAATTGGCTAAACGGCAGAGTGTGAGACACTGCAACAAAATCATGCTTAGTAAGATGATCAGGTATGAAAAGGTAAACAATTCTAAGGGTTTCCTGGGGCAAGATGTGGTACTGTTATCCAACCCTCACTGACGGAAAGGTGCTCCATATAAATTTCAGTGTAGCTGGTAAAGCAGATCAGCGATGTCATCTTCCGCATACGAAACATGGAGAAACCACGAAATAAAAGGAGGTTGGTTCATTTGTAGAGGTTAGTAGAGTTTGGATCAAGAGTTTTGTCTGATCGGGACGATCAGACTAAGGTGAAGGGCAATGTGGCGAATACAGCAGTTTCAATACGTGACTACGCTAGTAAGTAAATGCTGCACAACAAAAGTAAAGCAAGCAGATGAAATAAAAATCAGCTACACATACCGTAAACGGTAGCTTAGAGCGCAGAGAATATTTCACACCCACTTACACAGCACCTAAAAGCGCAGAAAATATTTCACACACATGTACACAGGAAGAAAAAGCGCATTTGAGATACAGAAACGAGAAATAAATAAGCAAATAATCGAGACGTTTGTTGGCGAAAAGTCCAGACACTGGGAGAAATAGATGAACGAGGATTATTAAGAGTACAAAAGCCACGTAATCCAAGTGATGGTCACTCAGTTGATTTTAAAACGTTGTTAGTTAAGAGCAAGAGTAATTTAATTGGAAAGTACTACTACCATAGTAGTGTTGATAAATAAATAAGCGTATAGGATAACAGAAAGTGCAGAATAATCAAAAATCCTTAAAATTTGTTACAATGTGTAAACTTGTATTGTTTCGCACAAACATAGGTTGGGTTAGGTTGAACTGGCCGGTCCATGAGGACCTCACATAGACTGGATGATTCCGTAGTGTTACCAGAAGTTTGTTTTAACGACCAAACTGAAAACCTTACCAAAAACCAGTACCTATGTTATAAAATGACTCCGTCCTCTTGGCAAATACTAGAAGCTTCTTAGGAATTAAGCCACTTGCTGCTTTTAGATCTGACAGCTGTATCACACCTAATAGCTGGAGTCTTAGCCTAACAAGCGCAGCGCACGAGCACAGAACGTGCTCGATCGTTTCCTTCTCCAGTCCGAACTTCTTACATCTGCTATCACTGAACAAGCCTAATTTAAAGGGATGTGACGCCAGAAGGCAGTGTCCAGTCATAATACCCGTCATTAGTCTACAGTCCTCTTTTTTAATGATAGAAGCAACTTTGTTAGTCTAAGGTTGTAAGACCTACACATAATCTTCAACACTTTACAGCCCCGCGCTTGAACCCACGCCTTTCCTGCTTGGTCGATCATGTGCACCTCTCGCCTTCGCTTAATTTCGCCCAGTCTAATTGGGACGTCTACGGAACAAGCTTCAAGGGATGCGCCCTTTTTAGCTAGTTCATCCGCTTTTTCATTCCAATCTATTCCCATATGCTCTGGGACCCAATATAGATAGATGTACGCTTCTCCCTATCCCGATTCTCTCCATGGGTTTTTTACACTCTAACACGCATTTAGATGCTCTGCTATGCGAGATTATTGACTTAATTGCTGATTGACTGTCAATATAAAATTTAACACGGTTGCAGCTTAAGCTATTCTCTTCCAGGGTTTCTACCGCTTTTTTAATCCCTCAGTCTGTAGGATCTGTTTATTTCCGGATCAGTACAGTATACCGCAGACCCTACTCTTTCCATTACTTTGGAACCAGCTGTGCACACATGTTTCGCCTAATCCGCCATTTGAGCACGCTTGCGCCAACCTTCCACCTCTATTTTGGCCTTAAGATCGCCCTCGAAGCGCGGATGGGGAATCAGGTAGTCTGTTCGTCTTGTGATTGATGACGCTATACTACTATGGCCGTATGGTCGGCGCTCAAGCTGCCCCGAGGCACTGAGCCTGGTTGCAGTTGCTAACGCTATGTTCTTTACTGCCAGGTATACAGGTGGAATGTGCAGAATGGCATACAGTGCAGCAGTCGGGATTATTTTCAGGACTCCGTAATGCTAGGCATTGATAGTATGCATACCCCCTCTAATTTTTTGAGGTAGGTTGTTTTTGTGTGGCTTTCCACCAAACAAGAACTCCATAGTATAGAATAGGGCTTACAATCGCTGTAAAAATCAAATGTGAAAGAGAGGGCGATAAGCCGCACGTATACCCTAGCATTCTTTTACACGCCTAAAGTGCCGTTGAAGCCTTCTTGGCCCTCTCCTCCACGTTGAGCTGCCATGACAGCTTACTGTCTAGGATGATTCCTAGATATTTTGTGCAAGGTTTCTCCTGTAGGGTTACCTCTCCTAACTTAGGCCTGATCCAATTTGGGACCTTGTACCTCTTTGTAAACAAGACTATATCCGTCTTCTCCGCGTTGACTTTCAACCCAAAATTTGATGCCCAGGTATGAATATCCCGTAACGCCCGATCCATCAAAGAGCTAATCGTTGGAAAGCACTTTCCACTTATGACAATTGCAACGCCATCTACGTAAGCCGTAAGTTTTACGGGCCCCTCATCGAATCGCCTGAGCAGTTGGTTGATGACCAGCGTCCACAGCACAGGTGATAGCACCCCTCCCTGCGGCGTGCCCCTGTCCACTGATTTCGTGGCCTCGTACAACCCCCATTGTGATGTAATCTTCCTGCAATTTAACATTTCGTTAAGGCTGGATGTACTTTATTGTAATTAAGACCATCCATAATCGTTAATTTAGAAACATTATTGAAAGCCCCGGCAATGTCCAAGAAGACTCCTAGAGCATACTCCTTATATTCCATAGATTTCTCTATGCTTATTACCACCCTATGTAATGCGGTGACTACCGACCTGCCTTTGGTGTACTCATGTTGTGTTGTGGAGAGCAGCTTTTCATCCACGTTGGACTTTATGTACACATCTATCAGCCTCTCAAAGGTTTTGAGCAAAAATGATGTTAAGCTAATGCGTCTATAGTCTTTGGAATACACGAGACCGATCTTTCCCGCCTGTGGTAGGAAAGCTGCATGAGCAGTTCTCCGAGAGTGTGGTACATAATTTGGTTTTATGCACCCATCGAATATTATTTTAAGTCATTCCACGACCGCTCTACTTGAAACTTGTACCGGGAATATACCATCTGGCCCCGGCGATTTCAACTTACAAAAGTCTTCACTGCCCATTCGATCTTGGTATCGGTCACCAAGCCCGGCACTACCCGCTCCGTGATCGAAGTGTGAGTGCTGTCTGCTGGCTCCTCTGAACCATCTCCCGATGGGAAATGTGTATCGAGAAGCACCTCCAGGGATTCCTCACTATTACGTGACCATTCCATGTCCTCTTTCTTTATTAGTCACTGGACTATATTTCCCCTTGCTAGGATTTTCTCAACCGTGCTCTTTCGCTGGAGCACTCTATGTCCGTACAGAAACTTTTCCATGTGGTTCTCTTCTTCCCTGGAAATTTCACGCTTGTAGATCCTCAGTAGATCCCTGTGCTCGTCCCGACATGCTTCGCTTTCCGCGGTCTTTGCTAATTTAAACATTTCTTTTATCTGTCTTCTTAGAAGACTCAGCTCATTGCTCCATCTTTGCTTTTCCTCTGAATTTCCTTAGAGGGCAAGCTTTGTTATACGCAGTCATAAACGTCTTTGTTAGGACAGTTGCTCCACATTGGCAACATCTTTGGGTTGTCCCAGTTTTGTTTCTACCTGTTTCTGGAATTTAGTCCAGTTCGTTGACCTAGCGTTTCTAAAGGTTTCTCCCTTCTCTACCCTATTTAGGGGGATGAGGAAGCTGATATACGCATGGTCGGAGAAGAGTGCTCTATCAAGAACCATCCAATCATATATTGATATATCACGTTCGGAGCTCAATGTAATATCAAAACATTTCTGGATGTTGGACCAATGTATGTAGGGACATAACCCATATTGGCTATCTGCAAATTGGTTTGCAGGATGTAACAAAATAGAGATTTGCCTCTCTCGTTTGTATCTGCTCCTCCCCACGCATTGTGGTGCGCATTTGCATCCGCGCCTATGACCAACCGCCCTTTGCGCCCTTCGTCCTGTACTAGCCTCTTGAACTTTAAGTTAAACGTTTTTATTGAAAACAATACTTACATGAAGTAGTTATAATACTAAACGCTAGAAAATAATTAGGTAAGTTCTAGGTACTAGTCATCACACTCCTCATGAATCTAGGGCATTGATCAGACAATTAAATAAAAGCATTGGGCGCGTGAAATTTCTAAAAATGTGAGGCATATCATAACCTTGTTAAGGTTCAGTTGGTCTTATTTATGACTATCAATAGAAATTTGACGCGTCCAACGCTATTATTTAATTGTCTCATCAATGCTCTAGATTGATGAGGAGTGTGATGACTAGTACCTAGGACATACCTAATTATTTTCTAGCTTTTAGTATTATTATTACTTCATGTAAGTATTGTTTTCAATAAAACCGTTTAATTTAACAACATTTTTTTAATTATTTTATTTTCAAGTTTTTAGTCTTTATTTAATTGCCTATTATTTCCCATTCCATTTAGTTCATTTAGTGACTCAGGACTCCTTCCTGACAATTTGTTACAATCTAAATCCTCAATACATGATCCTTCCAAAGACTTTACTCGACTCTGCGCCACGTATGCTTCCCTCCTCCAACTCCAAAATATTTTGATGTCACTTCTACCGGACTGTATGTATGTAATATTTTTCCAAATATGGACCAAATCGGACCACAAATACTATTTTTTGGAATATTTCGATCTTTGCGCCACCTAGCGGCGATTTTTTCATAGGTCGCTTCCTATTCTTGTATGTATTATGTGTTCCAAATATGACCCAAATCGGACCACAAATACGACTTTTGTGAATATCTCGATCCTTGCGCCACCTAGCGGCGTTTTTTTTTTTCTTATTATTGCATTGTCATCGGGTTCTGAACTATATTCCAAGTTTCAAGCTTGTAGCTTATCTGGAAGTTACTTAAATTTTAATTACAAAATTCGTTCACAACGACCGGCCGTGCAGCCGTGCAGCCTGTCAAGTCAACCTAAATAAAACCGTTTGAAAATAGAGCCCTCCACGTGCTTTTTTGGTATACCAAATATTTAAGTTACCTTTGCTTTGGCACAGCTCAATTCAATATTTTTTTAGCACATCATAGAAAACTTGGACACCTTTATTCACTGGAAAACATTTTTGCGATTAATACAAAGCCTTTGTCACAAACTCTGCATACAATTTTACGAACTCATAACTAGCGTTGAACCACATCACTTGACAATATTACTAAGTACCCTGAAAGAAAAGACTGGTAAATCAACCGAAATACGGTTCAGTTCAACCGAAATTTCTGTTAATTTTTATCCATCGCAACAAGATGTTGAATCAACTGCGCACAAATCGTTGATTCGTAATTGATAATTTTAGTAGTCAAATGAACAAAAAAAGTTGTTGCGACAGCTTTGTATGAAAGAATCTATGTTGTCATATAAATAAATAAATGTAAGGCGCGATAACCTCCAAAGAGATCTAAGCCCGAGTTTCTCTTCCAATTTGCGTCGTGCTCCTCTTGATTTTCCCTACAAATTGGCCGGACAGGACCTACATGTTTTATGCCGACTCCGAACGGCATCTGCGAGGCAGATGAGTTTTCACTGAGAGCTTTTCATGGCAGAAATACACTCGGAGCGCTTGCCAAGCACTGCCGAGGAGCGACCCCGCTTAGAAAAATTTTCTAAGATTTTGATGTTGCTTTGCCCGGGGTGCGAACTCAGGGCATACGGTGTGGCAGGCGGAGCACACTACCATCACACCACGGTGGCACTTACTAACCGAACGTTAATTGGGCTTACATCAAATATGCTGGCACACATTAAACATTATGCACTTTATTATTTTGTTTTATTAAACGCACTTTCACCAAATTTTATATTTTATAATTTATTTAATTTATAGTTTTGAACTTCGCTTTGCAAATAGAAATGAAAATAGAAGTCACAAAACTGATCCTCAATTCTTTCGGTTGCAGCTCAACTCATTCTCAATTTCTTAACTCGCATGTAGTTGCCACACTTGATTGTTTCGAACAAAACTTGTATAAATGTTTGACATAACATTTTAAATAGAGAACTTGTAGGTTATAGAAAAGTACAGAATCAAATCACTAGAAGGTAATTCACCGCTGGAGTAACTTTACATGTAATTCGGCAAGTTTAATTTTCGTAGCACTTTAAGTTGAAACGATCCCAAAACAACTCAAACTTTTATGTTGTCGGAAACATCAACATTAAAAAAGGATGTTTTTTATTATTTTATTAAAACCGTTCGCGTGAGTGAAAATTCGTAAAAACTTGAACAAAATGTTACTAACTTTGGAAAAATCATGTTCGTTCAAGCAAAACTTTTGCAACAAGAGGGCGCAATTTTGCAGTTCGTTTGGAGGAGAAGTTGCAAAATTGTACCCGATAAATAGATTTCCCGGTATCTCATAATTTTTTGCACAGTAAATTCAAAAAGGGGTTTTTCGTTTTGTACTGATAACTGAAAAACTAGTTTTTTGTGTGTTTTTCGATTTGGTGGTTGTCTTATTATACTCAGTTGAGCAGAGCACACAGAGTATATTAACTTTGATTGGATAACGGTTGGTTGTACAGGTATAAAGGAATCGAGATAGATATAGACTTCCATATATCAAAATCATCAGTATCGAAAAAAAATTCGATTGAGCCATGTCCGTCCGTCCGTCCGTCTGCCCGTTAACACGATAACTTGAGTAAATTTTGAGGTATCTTGATGAAATTTGTTATGTAGGTTCCTCGGCACTCATCTCAGATCTCTATTTAAAATGAACGATATCGGACAATAACCACGCCCACTTTTTCGATATCGAAAATTTCGAAAAATTGAAAAAGTGCGATAATTCATTACCAAATATGGATTAAGCGATGAAACTTGGTAGGTGAGTTGAACTTATGACGAAGAATAGAAAACTAGTAAAATTTTTGACAATGGGCGTGGCACCGCCCACTTTTAAAAGAAGGTAATTTAGAAGTTTTTCAAGCTGTAATTTGGCAGTCGTTGAAGATATCATGATGAAATTTGGCAGGAACGTTACTCTTATTACTATATGTCTGCTTAATAAAAATTAGCAAAATCGGAGAACGACCACGCCAACTTTTTAAAAAAAATTTTTTTAAATCCAAATTTTAAAAGAAAAGTTAATATCTTTACCGTATATAAGTAAATTATGTCAACATTCAACTCCAGTAATGATATGGTGCAACAAAATACAAAAATAAAAGAAAATTTCAAAATGGGCGTGGCTCCGCCCTTTTTCATTTAATTTGTCTAGGATACTTTTAATGCCATAAGTCGAACAAAAATTTACCAATCCTTTTGAAATTTGGTAGGGGCATAGATTTTATGACGTTAACTGTTTTCTGTGAAAATGGGCGAAATCGGTTGAAGCCACGCCCAGTTTTTATACACAGTCCTCCGTCTGTCCTTCCGCATGGCCCTTAACAAGATAACTTGAGCAAAAATCGACATATCTTTACTGAACTTAGTTCACGTACTTATCTGAACTCACTTTATCTTGGTATAAAAAATGAACGAAATCCGACTATGACCGCGCCTTTTTCGATATCGAAAATTACGAAAAATGAAAAAAATGCCATAATTCTATACCAAATACGTAAAAAAGAATGAAACATGGTAATTGGATTGGTTTATTGACGCGAAATATAACTTTAGAAAAAACTTTGTAAAATGGTTGTGACACCTACCATATCAAGTAGAAGAAAATGAAAAGTTCTGCAGTGCGAAATAAAAAACCCTTGAAATCTTGGCAGGTATTACATATAAATAAATTAGCGGTTCTGGGTCACCCTGGTCCACATTTTGGTCGATATCTGGAAAACGCCTTCACATATAAAACTACCACCACTCCCTTTTAAAACTTTGATTAATACCTTTAATTTGATACCAACATCGTACAAACACATTCTAGAGTCACCCCTGGTCCACCTTTATGGGGATATCTCGAAAAAGCGACCACCTATTGAACGAAGACCCACTCCCTTTTAAAAATACTCATTAACACCTTTCATTTGATACCCATATCGTACAAACAAAGTCTAAGTTGGGATACCTCGAAAAGGCGTCCACCTATAGGACTAAGGCCCACTCCCTTTTAAAATACTCATTAACACCTTTCGTTTGATAGCCAAATTGTACAAACGCATTCTAGAGTCACCCCTGGTCCACCTTTATGCCAATATCTCGAAAAGGCGACCAACTATATAAAAACCACCAATCCCTTTTAAAACCCTCATTAATACCTTTAATTTGATACCCATATCGCACAAACACATTCTAGAGTTACCCCTGGTCCACCTTTATGGCGATATTTCGAAACGGCATCCACCTATAGGACTAAGGCCCACTCCATTTTAAAATACTCATTAACACCTTTCGTTTGATACCCATATTGTACAAACGCATTCTAGAGTCACCCCTGACCCACCTTTATGGCGATATCTCGAAGAGGCGACCACCTATACAACTACCACCACTCCCTTTTAAAGCCCTCATTAATACCTTTAATTTGATACCCATATCGTACAAACAAATTCTAGAGTCAACCCTGATCCACCTTTATGGCGATATCCTTAAATGGCGTCCACCTATAGAACTATGGCCCACTCCCTCATAAAATACTCTTTAATGCCTTTCATTTGATACAAATGTCATACAAACACATTCCAGGGTTTCCCTCGGTTCATTTTCCTACATGATTATTTTCCCTTATATTGTCACCATAGCTCTCAACTGAGTATGTAATGTTCGGTTACACCCGAACTTAACCTTCCTTACTTGTTTTTTTAATAAGTGGCACCATGGTCATAAGTACAAAGTAGAGAGCGCAGTGAGCGTAAAATTCTCTTTGAAATTTGCTCATGTATTGACTGTTGATCGCTGGTGAAATGACCAATGAGATCAGTTGTGTTAACAGAAAAATCAGTTAGATTGACCAGGAATCTGTCAATTTTACAGAATTTTGTTAACTTAAGAGCGACAATTTCTCTTCTGTTGAAATGACTAAACTAATTTATTCGTTTGATAAAGAACTCGGTCGAATTAACCGTAATTCGATCAATTTAGCTGGAGACATTGGTGCTTTATCGGCAACCGTATCGGTAACCTTTTAACAGCTGATTCGACCAACCTTATGAGAATCAATGCAATCGATTATTGGTGCCGCTAAGGTCGTAACCGTATCGTAGCCAACCAATTGGGTTTTGGTGTACCGTCGTAACGATAAACAGCTGATTACGTTAGGGATACGGATACAGCGATACGACATACGGCACCAATGACTCCAGCTTTTCTCCGAATTTCCGTTAAGTCAAGAACAGCAGAACCGATTTGTTGATTTTACTAGCACCATTTCTGTCAGTGTAGCTCTCACGCAATACTCTACCAATGGATTCAACTATTCTATTATAGAGCACCAATACATCGAAATGCCTTTTAACTACCGCTTTTGTAACCAGTCAGAATGAGATACGAAATTCCTAGCCTATGACGTTAAATATTTGGAGTTGGCTCGTAATTTTACTGCAGAGAAATTGTTAGCAGTAATTTTGGCATTAGCGAAGTTTAAATGATGACCGTGGGCTAATCTAAACCAAAATGGGAAGCACTCTGTCCCAAATTGTAAATAAATTGCAAGATAAATTGTTGGTTTGTGTCAATGTTTTTTCATGGAAAGAGGCAAATTTGAACCAATTCGACGACAAGCAACCAAGCACCCCAGTCGAAGTCATTTCAAACAAGTACAAACCAAATATGAGCTAAGCGCAGTGCACGGACCTTTAAAAAGAGAATGTTGGTGGACGAAAAATTAATATTAATTAATAATAATATTGGTAGAAGTTGGTAGATTTTTTTTCCAAGAAAACAATAGATATTATTTATATTTGCACAAAACTATTCATATGGCCATATGGGTGTTATTAAATATAAGGAACAAAATCACCTTTTGCAAATTAAATTTTTTTATAAAATCTTATTAATTCAATTGGAGACTGAAATAAATTCCGTCCAATACAATACTCGTTTATTAATATTTGATTGGAAATGCTTGAAATTTTTAATCCATTACCCTGGCGGTATTTATGTCGTTCATTATAGAGAACGGCCTTTCTGCGGCTGTGAGGTAATATTGCTAAGGAGTACATTTATTTACTCAAATTTTCACACAAGTTTTCTTCTAGAAGACTCTTTTCAGTTCCCAATATTATCCATCCTTTAAGAATATCGTCGGAAAATATCTTTTCTATTTTTTCCTTATAATATAACAACAATGATCGCCATTCGTTGTTAAGAATTTCCATGGAAGTCTTGTGAAATGGAAAAGCTTTAAGTAATACTGTTTTCACACAGACGGCTTATTGAATAATAAAGGCAGTTTTCTACATTAACACGCTTATTGAGCTCAATCTTCCCTACAAAATTCGAATCTATTATTATTTCATTAGTAGCTTATCGAATGCCTAATGAAGTCAAAAGCACAATGCAACTCTGTTGGCAGCGTTCCGCTTCTTAGTTTTTGGTGTGTTCAGTGCTTAAAAATGTCATTTGTCAAATTAAATGTCATTGTCTGCATGGCGGAACGATACAAAGTGGCCGCATCGAACAGCTGATTATAACCTTTTTTATTTGATTTGATACATCAACCTCCGGCGCAGTACGATTTTGACATTTGTCCATCGAATTTACAAGTACATGGAATTTTTTTTGTTTGTAGGTATGTCACCATGCTGCCACCTTGTATCGTTCCGCCATGATTGTCTGTCATATAGCATTGTCATTTTATTCGCTTGACATTTCATCCTTCATACTAATCGAGCAGTTACTTCTGTGTGAAAGCAAAAAATTTACGATTTCATTAGAAGGTGAAATGAGATCATTAAGTTTCTGTGTGAAAACAGTATAAGGGAACAATCGTTGTCATTTGACTAGATTTAATATTTTTTGCATCAAAATAATCCAAAATTTTTCGTCTTCGAAAATTTAATCGTTTCTTAATTTCCTTACAAAGGCAAATGTTGTTAGATTTTTGGGCTTTGGTGGTAGAAGTGGTAGAAAATGAAAATGGGCTAAAAAGTTGGTAGATCTACCAATAAAGTGGTAAAGTCCGTGCACTGGCTATCGTTATCGCCAACGTTTTTACAAACAGTTTTTTGAAAAAAATATTTTTTGGGTTTTGGGGAGTGTTTAGGTCGAAAAATTTACCCTTTCGCCATTTTTTTTTCGCAGGCTCGAAAATTTTTTTTTGGGTATGCGTAGTGCAATTTTTTTCCTGAGCCCAAAACCTATCAAAAAATCGATGGCGCGATACCGGTTAACTTTCGTCCATAAAAAATGGACCCAGTCTAGTGTACATACATATATATGCATGTAAATATTTCCTTTTTCTCACACTTAAGTACTTGCATGTTTGTTTTGTAATGACGAAATACTTCTGCCATTTCAATAAATTTAGTGGAAAGTCAATCGTAGTAAATTACACCAACCGGGAAAACTGCTCGCAACACCAAATCTGACAGTCAATCGAAAGAAATCAACAAAAAAAGAGTTCATCAATATCTCCACTTGTAAAAAATTGAATGTGTGGAGCTCAATTACCCAGCGGACCAAATTCGATTAATTTGCGAGACTTTCGTAAAATGCTCAGAGGTGAGCTCATATGTGAACAAAGGAAGACAGAAACTTTATTGTTATCGCAAAAAAACTTCTAAACAAACTCGTACGCGAACAAAGAGCGATAGAAAATTTATTTACCGCATATCACTCGCATAATGTTCGCAGGAATGCTCGCCAGCAAGGAAAGAACGACGCTCATTTTTGTGGCGCAAAATACTTTCTTATGAGCATTGTAACATGTGTTTTGTGACAAAAACCAAAATGCAGGCAAAATAACGGTTCATAATTTTATATGTACCGTTATTTCTTTTATCGACACGCAGCGCAAATAAAAAATAAAACAATTTTTTAGTTATATTTTAGCCGTGAAAGTGAATAGTTGAGTGCTGTGTTTTAAACATTATTTAATATTTATTGTACGCAAATAAATGTTCTCGACAGTAAGTATAAACGTATTTTGTACTGTTTTATTCAATAATGCCTCCTAAAAGGAAGGGAAGACTATATATTTGCGAGGAGACGCATGTAAAACAATAAAGACTCGAATTTGTGGAGAGGCACATAGGCCAAAAGTGATATTGCCAATATCACCTCTAAACACGTATGAAGACTTTGCAGCATTCGAAGAAAGTCTTAAAAATGAAAAACTCTTTAAAGGCTGGGTATAGAATTTATAAGTAATTTTCCAACGCAGTAGCAAAAACTTATTCCTGGCATGAAACCGACACAAACAAATTTGTTAGAGGATTTTTGACAAAATTAACCATACGCCGTAAGTATAATTTTTACAATTTTCTATGTCAATTGTCAATATTAATTTATTTTATTAGTTTTTTTTTTATTATTCATATAAGAGTTCTAAATTTTTAGCGTATTTTTTTATTTAAATTTATAAATTACATGAACAATATAGTTTAATTAATTATTTATTTTATTTTATTAAATTATGTTTTTACTTTTCTATTTACAGATGCATTGATAGAGTTACGCAAAAATATTTCCAGTACGCTGCAGAACGCACAGAACAAATCGGAGCCAAAAAAGTTAGAATGCAATAATTTTATACAGTAACATAATATTCACATTTTTCTTGAGTTTTGTAATTGAATTGTTTTTCTTAAACACTCTGAATTATAAAATTTGAAATAAAAACCATTAATTGTGTTTCATGTACACACATGTATGTTGTTATATGCACTACGAATTGTTTTTGTGATTGTATAAAAAGCTGAAATGCAACACCATGAATATTATGAATTCTCCGTTTTTTTGAGTGCGCCTCACTGTATTTAATATAGGGGAACACAACGGGAGACAGAACAATTGAAAGATTCGAATATCCCATTTCTTGTGATCATTTTGCAATATCCTTTTTGATACTTATTTAATATTTTTTCAAAATCTTTTTTGAGTTGAAAATGTATCAAATCGAATATTTTATCCGGATACGCAGAAGTATCAAAAAAAGCCTATAAAAAATATTGCTTAAGAATCGACAGCTTTATTTGTTGCGACTATCGTAAACAATACTTTCACTGCCACAAACTGAACGACATATGAATCATATTGCTATCGTTTTCAGATTCGTTTGCTAGAGTTTTATCCAGTTAAATATCGTAAATCGCTCAAATGGGTGTTAAAGGCAGTGATGCAGAAGTGATTAATATTCATTTATTGAATATTAACACTTAAATCTAACAGTAGAACTTGATGTATTGAAGGTAGATTTAGACAAATGATATTTGAACGGTTTGAATCTAATATTTATAAAATGATTTTTATGAATTGAATGATGCGCTTAAGGCCTTCTTTCGCGATGCCACGTATATGTTCCGATAACTATCGCGCAAGGATATTGGCACATGTAACCGCCAGATGGGCAAATTGACAAACTTACGACACTGCTTGGAGATATTTCCTGGATGGATTCGATTAGTGGTATGTTGGATGAATTGAATCTGCTTGAAGATGGTTGCACTTCGTTGGTAGACTTCGACTGTCTAGAACTGATGATTGATTACAAATGCACGATATGCCCATGCGACTAGTTAATGATATCGAATAAGAAGAGAGCAAAATGACGGATTACACTTGTATATATAGAAGATCGCGTCTTTGGAAGGCAACTCCAATGAGTGTTGGTTGGAAGTAATGGATGGCAATTGCAGTCTACTTCACTTGCAAGGTTGTATGAGCGCATATCATACAACTGGTTAGGTGACCGAAACGGATAGTGACCTAAGGAACGGAATAT
This sequence comes from Eurosta solidaginis, assembly GCF_040869045.1. Lineage (NCBI taxonomy): Eukaryota > Metazoa > Arthropoda > Insecta > Diptera > Tephritidae > Eurosta > Eurosta solidaginis. The sequence goes on along the minus strand of NC_090321.1, from coordinate 171,242,754 downwards.
TATTTAAGTGAGCACAAGTCACTTAAACCTGGAGTATCATTTGTGAGCATTTGGTCCACTGGGTAAGAATCACAAAATACATCTTCAGCAATGTTTAGTAGTTGTTCGGTTCCCACGAATTAATCAAAATAGTGAATGTATTTTGATTTAAATGTTCATGTAAAAATTCATCACATCTGCAAGATAAAATGAAGACAGTAAGGGGGGTCATATCTTTGAATTAATTCCATAAAAAACATGAAATATAGAAATAATAGCCGCCCTTTTACATACTATTTTACTGCACTAGCTTGTTCTTATATGCATGTTCTTACTCTGTTTTGCTTGCAAGTCTAAGAAAACACCTAACACCCCCACACGAACAGAAATGTTTTGGTTCCAGTGGCAATTTTAGTATTGGCTTTATTTTATATAAGGAAACTAGAAGACCCGGCAGACGTTGTCCTGCCCTAAATTTGGCCTATCTGCATACATTTTAATAAGCCTTTTCCGTCTGACTCTGCCCTCCCCCCTCTTCACTTTTTCCTAATCCTTTTATTCACTCCTCCCTCCGTATTTTTCGCTTCATCTATCTCCATCTTCGTCTCATTCTATCTCTTTCTCAATCTCCTTCTCTCTTTTCTCTTCTCTCAACTCATTCTCATTCTTCTGCATCACTTATTGCCTGTCCCAGAGGGTGGTATGTATTTTATTCCAGTCCCACTCCGAGTCTCAGTCCCAGTCCTAGTCCTAATCCCAGTCCCAGTCCGGCTCTGGATAATATATTACTCTGTACCAAAGCACTCATCAACAGCTTTCATTTGATATCCATATTGTATAAACACTGTCTATGCATTCACTGGCCCACGTTTTGGCCTATATCTCGAGACTCTGTACCTGTAGTAACCACCGCGTGAGGTGTACGCAACTTATGTGAAAGTTTGAACAAAATCGACCTACGCATCTCTTCAAACACCGGCGGCCAACTAACACACATTTTAGCCTTTCTTTTTATATATATAGATTTTTATTTTTCACACTTCACTATAATATTAAAACGAAATGCAGATTTTCGTTGCTTTTGAAATTCGGCTTAAAAATTGCACATGGAACAACTAAAGACTCTCCTGTATTAAAAAAATGTCATAGTACCTCTAAATCGCGGGCCCCCTCAGAACCCCCCTCCCTCTCGGCGGGCCTGGTAATGTGCTATACTTGATGTAATTCGCTATAATATTTTTTATTGATAAGCAGGTTGTTTAATTAAACACCAAGCAATTACACGGAAGTATATCCGCACCTCCTGAAAATATGGGTGCCACTGCGTATACGTAACATTTTAATATTACGTATAAACAAATAAAAAAATTGCAATAAAATAATATTGCGACTATAAACTGAGGTGTAACCTATCCTATATTTCAAGTTAGGTCAAACTACATACGGGGTGCAAAACAAATTCAAAATCGGTTTAGTAGTTTAGGAGTCCATTGGCCTCAAACCTGTGATACGTGTTTTTTATATATTAAGATATATGAAAAAAGAAAATTACTAATTTACTAATATTTAAAGTAAAAGTAAGAAATATTAGCAAACGATTATAAACTATTGGGCGTAGATTACTGGAAGAGCCCTGCGGAAGCGCTGGATATTAATTTTAATGGTTGCCAATAGATCTTATGGCCAAGCGCGTCCTTTTCTGATATGCGGCTGCTAGAGCTATCCAGCTTGAAAGACGATGTGGATGGCCATGCAGCCAGCCTCAAGAATCTGGATTCGCTTAGGTCGAAATATTACGCTCCGACTGTCTTTTTCGACATGAAGTGCGATGTTTTAATTCTGTTTAGGGATTATTGGTTGAAGGAGCCGCCGGACCTAGGTGATGGGCTTTAGATGTATACCGAGGGCTCTAAACTGGACAATAACGTGGGAAGCGGGATGGAATCTTTCTTTTATTCTAACCGATCATTGCAGTGTCTTTCAGGCGGAGGTGGCTGCAATTAACGAGACCGTTGATCCACTGAGAGAGGCTGTTCAGGCTTAAAGCTGCACTAAAGGCGCTGGGATCGGTCACCTGTATGTCCAGGACAGTATAAAAGTGGCGTAAATCTCTTAACGAGATTGCTGAGTAACTTTCCCTTAATCTAGAAAAGGTGGCTGGACACTCGCATATATTCGGTGAGATGGCTGACTAACTTGCAAGCGGGTACACATCCGTTTCGCTTTCATCGTCCTGGAAGGGATTTAGCATGCCGCGCGATACCTGTAAACTCATAGTGAAAGGGATTTACCTTAGGTAGAATTGTGTGAGAAGGAGGGGTCTTGAATTCCGCTATCACACTAAGCTCATGTGGCGTGAATATGATGCGAAACGCACAAAAAGTAGGCTTCTTCTTTGAACTTATAACCGGCCACAAAGCAATCGGGAGGCATGCGCAATGGCTGGTTGATCCCTACGATGAATACTTCAGGAGCTGTAGAGACGATGAGAAATTAGAAAGAGTTAAGCACTTTCTGTGCGATTGTGCTTCGCTTTGGCACGAGAGGAAGAAATTTTTGTGATCTCCCTTCTTTGATGATCTTTGTGACTTGGGTAGCTTGGAACCTAAGAAATTCCTGAGATTTGCTGAATGGGCTTGTTAGCTTGAGTAGGAGAGAGATCCTCATGACATCCCAACAGGACCTTTATGGGCCTAAGTGCACTGATGCTCGCACCGGTGGCTACTTTAACCTAACCTTATCTACTTGGAGGAATGCGGCTACTGATACGCTAACATGTTGAAAGATAAGTGATGTCGAAACTCTTCTGCAGTGCAGTATCTACCGACCTTCCTTTGGTGTAAGAATGTAGGGTTTTGATTACATAATGTACTAGACTAAAGACCCATTAGTTTTTGGTGCTATGACGACGGATGTTTTCGCCTTTGGAGACTAGGGCTATGCTCCAAAAGTAAGGAACATGGTATAGTTTAGTGCAACACTCAAAGTTTGTTATGAGCCATTCTACAATCGCTTGATTTTCTGTCTGTAGCATCGCAAAGAATATCACATCTCCACCTTAGCCATTTATACTTGATAAACGTCTGCACGTGACCATTCCGCGTTCTCTTTCCTTTTTAGTGCAAGGACTAGATTCCAATCAGACAGGACTTCCCTAAATCTTACTTTCTCAATGGTGCAGTATCTTTAGCTTGTAGATTTTAAATGTATAGATCTTCAACATATCCCTGTACTCGCCCTTCTCTCTAAAATCTTTTACCTGCCTTCTGAGAAAACTTGGCACATTAGACGACCATGGTGGCTTTGCTTTTGCGAATTCCCTAAAGTGACAGTGTCTTTGGATTGTTCAAGGTTTTTTCCAGAATTTGGTTCAATCTTTTGCTCTAGGGTTATTAAAGGTTCCTCTTTTTGTGCCCTCTTTCGGGAGTTGATATATATATGGCCTGAGAAAGATGACCTCTCAACAACTTTTCAGTTATACTAGAACTGTGGTTTTCGCATCGCCATATACCCACATATTGTGGTAAGCATTCCCACCACCGATTATGGCAAAAGGGGCTGCTTTCCCCTCTGCTCGGGCAGCATAAATGAGTAAAAGTGTTTTCCTACTAGGACCAAAGATCCCATCCTGCCATCATCCATTCTTTACTTCATTTGTTGGTTTTTCTGTAAGAGTAGTAGCATTATTGAGCTATTTATCGTATGCAAAAATTTCGGCCACTGCTTTCGTGGACATTTTTTTTCGCCTAATTTTAAGCTCTCAAGGTTCTTTTACCTCCTATGCTATTTTATGGTTGCTGTTCTTAGGACTTCTCTTCTGAGCTGAGTATAAATATTGTCCTTGCCTCAGGGCATTTCCCCAAGGTCTGGTTACAAATAGGAGGATGTGGTGATAACCCTCCTCCGCGGCTACAGTAACATAAAGTTACTTTAAAGAAGAAAATCAACCCTATAATTTTCAGTTGTGACCTCTGGATTAATCAAATGTATGTTCTACACGTGGAAAGCCCTCGCTTCATTCTAAAAAACTCTCCAATTCAAAAAAGATTCCATTTTTGTACTAATTTTGATTGTTGTATTTAAATTTACAGACTACAAGACTTTTTACCTCCAACTCCCTGGCAGTTATGTACTTAAAATCTAAAAGTATAAATTCCACCAGCCATTTGGTGGACCACTACCATAGCGTCCGCCTAAATGTTGCTAGTATTGACCAGTTGCATCAAACGAATGACGGCCATTGGGACTCTGCCAAATTGGTATACGTGTGTCAATACTTAAATCGATGCCCTGACCTGGTGATCCGCCTCCTTGCATATTAAACTGTCGTTTTAAACGTAGCGGCTCCATTTTACTCCATGCAATATTGTCTTGTTAGAAATTTTGTAGAAGTTCAATATCACAGTACAACAAATTGTTCTTGCAACATATTAAGCATGGTATTTTAAATAAAACGGACTTCGATCATTTTAGCTCAAAATACTTGTATTCCAGCACGTCTGAACTATTTTGCATTATTGAACCAAATTGTATTATCGGGACCGACCGTACAGCCTCGAGAGCATGGTAATAAGTCTCCTTTGTGTTCTATGATATTGGGTTAAATATAAACTAAATACGAATGCTTACTCACATCCTGTGGTTCACCAATCCGCGCGTCCTGCTGATAATGCTCATATCGATAAGCTAAAACTGAAACTGAATAAAAAGAAAATTTTAAAGTCATTATTAATACAGAGCGTATTTTTTGAATGCCAGACAACAACTAATTAATAGTCGCATATTTAAACACAGATGTTTTAAGCGTTTCACGAGCAGGTCTCTAACCGTTCTTGAATGTCAAGAAACCCCCTAAACTAAAATCCCTTGTTGTTGTTGTTGTAGCAGTGCTTCGCCCCACCTAACAGCCGCGACAAAAGGAAAGGGGTGTTAGAGGCGTTGGTTCCACATTACAATTAAAGAGATGGTTGGTGTTATGTGGGGACACATTGCAAGCGGGGAATACATTTTGTATGTCGGGGTTGATTCTGGATATGTAAGAGTTTAACCTGTTACAGTATCCAGAACGAAGTTGAGGTAGAATGACACGCGTTTCCCTGGGGAGTATGCGTTCCTCTTCCACAAGTTTTGGGTACTTTTCTTTGAGTACTGGATTCACCGGGCAATTCCTGTCATAAAGGTCCGACGCCTGTTTGTGGAGTTCACCAAGGACCTGCTTGTGTTTTTTTGCTTCATACGGCTGGGTTCTCAGGTGCCGTATTTCCTCAAAATGCTTACAGGGATGACTCCCTAAGTCCCTAGGCGGTGCTGGCTCATCAATCAGATGTCGTTTGGAATGCCCAGGTTTCTAGATATTGAACAGGAACTGTTTGGTTAGCATCTCATTTCTCTCCCTGAGAGAGAATACTCCCCGCCTCATTATGTAGATGGTGTTCTGGGGACATAAGAAGACAGCCCGTGGCGGTTCTGAGCGCAGTATTTTGGCAGCCCTTAGCTTCTTCCAGTGGGTAGTTTTTAGGCTTGGCGACCATATAGGGGACGCGTAGCACGCAAACGGGTGGCCAATTGCTTTGTATGTAGTAATGAGCGCTTCTTTATCTTTTCCCCAGGTACTGCCAGCAAATGATTTAAGGATTTTATTACGGCTCTGGATTTTCGGAACAATTGCGGCTGCGTGCTCACCAAAATGTAGATCCTGATCAAACGTCACACCCAAGATTTTGGAGTGTAGGACAGTCGGTAGCGTAGTGCCATCGACGTGGATGTTCAAAATGGTCGACATTTGGGACGTCCAAGTTGTAAATAGGGTCGCGGATGATTTAGTCGGTGATAAAGCCAGGTTTTGCGAGGCGAAAAAACTGGAGAGATCAGGGAGGTAGCCGTTTATTATGTTGCAGAGCTCATCGATGTGTGGGCCCAGGCCTGTGGCCATTATTGTGCAGTCATCGGCGTATGAAACGATGGTGACTCCTTCTGGTGGTGAAGGTAGCTTAGATATATAGGAATTAAACATATGTGGGGATAGGATATCGCCCTGTGGCACCCCTTGTTTAATTCTTCTTGGTTTTGATGTTTCGTTTCTAAATTGCACCGATACCTGCCGACCACCCAGATAATTTGCGGTCCACCTTTTAAGACATGGTGGAAGGGTAGACCCTTCCAAGTCTTGCAGTAACGTGCCATGGTTGACCGTATCAAAAGCTTTTGATAGGTCTAGCGCTACGAGTACTGTTCTATGGTGGGGGTTTTGATTTAAACCCCAATTTATCTGGCTGCTGATGGCATTTAGCGCGGTGGTAGTACTATGGAGTTTTCTGAAGCCATGCTGATGAGGGGCTAGCTGCAAATGTGCTTGGAAGTAGGGAAGCAAAATGGCTTCAAGCGTCTTTGCTACTGGCGATAGGAGAGATATCGGACGATACGACTCTCCTATGTTAGCTGGTTTCCCACGCTTTAGTAGCGGGACCACCTTGGCCATTTTCCATTTTTTGGGTATGACAAAGGTGGAAAGAGACAGGTTGAAGACATGTGCTAAGTATTTGAAACCCTCTTTCCCTAGGCCTTTAAGCATCGGCATGGCTATGCCGTCTGGGCCCACTGCTTTGGATGGTTTAGCGTGACTAATGGCATCTTCAACCTCTCTGGCGGTGATTGTAATTGGTGACGCGCTGAATTTATGTTTATATGCGTGTCTGTTGGCCATCCTTGTCGACCGTAGAATGCATTACATATTAACGGCAGAAAGCGCTCGCGCATTTTTTCGAATCCGACAGCAATTTATCGCCGAAGGCGATGGAAACTTTGTCATTGTGCTTAGACGGATTCGATAGGGACTTTACGGTGGACCAAAGTTTACCCAAACCGGCAGAGAGGTTACAACCTCTTAGGTGCTCCTCCCATTTTGCCCGCTTGTGTTCATCTACAAGCAATCTGATGCGTTGGTTTATATCCCTTATTTGGGGGTCGCCTGGGTCGAGCTGTCTTATAAGGTCACGTTCTCTCGCTTGCGGAAAGCACGCTCCCCTTGGCGGGCATCAGTCGGAATAGGGAGGGCAGCAAAGAGGTTGTCTGTAAAAGATTTGTATTCGTCCCACTTTCCTTTTTTATGAAAGTGCGTTTTCTGCAACGATGAATTCGGCGGTACGCTCGAACGAAATAAGTATAAGCAGGTGGTCGGATGTCAATGTTACCATCGGCTGCCAGTTGACGCAGTTTACGAGTTCTGCGCTCACGATTGAGATATCCGGCGAACTGTGACAGCTTTTTACCATACGTATGGGGGCGTCTCCGTTTATTGTGCAGAACTTCGTTTCTTCTATATGATCCGCCAACATCTCACCCCTACTGTCCGCCCGCAAGTTTGAATGCCGTAGATCGTGATGGGCATTAAAGTCGCCTAAGATAATGCGATTGTTGCCAATGAGTAAGGCGCTGATATTAGGGCGGTATCCACTGGGGCAACAGATGGCAGGAGGGATGTAGATGTTGAAGATTTCTAGGTTTGCATCGCCTGACCGGACAGATAGGCCTTGACGTTCTAAGAGATTGGCCCTGCGGTCGATGCCAGAATCAAATATATGATATTGCACAGAGTGGTGTATGATAAACGCGAGGCCGCCTCCATTTCCGCTCATGCGATCTTTGCTGTGGACATTATACCCAGAACAGGTTTGCAGTGCACATCTTGCTGTGAAATTAGTCTCTTGAATCGCAGCAATGCGGATGTTGTGCCGCTTCATGAAATCGACTATCTCCGTGATCTTCCCAGTTAGTCCATTACAGTTTAACTGTAGAATTCTAGAGTGCATAGGGGGAGACGTCGCCACTCTGGGAGTAAGTGACGGGTGACTACGCCTGGTTTGAGGAAGGCCAGGACGCAACTGCTGTTGTGGCCCTGGGACTGGGCGTCCTTGGGCAAGCATTGCGACCTGGCAACATTGCGCAATGAAACCCGTCGGGGCGTTGCCGTCGCGGAGATCAGAACATCTAGGAAAGTGGCAGACATATATATTCTGTGCTGGCAAACGGTGCAAACGGGGTTAGGGACTAAGAGTCAGTTTCCCTGACCTACACGATTGCTGCCGGAAAAGAGGGGGGGGGAGAAGACGGGTGCAGGGGCTGATGCGCAGCATTGGGATCAAGCCCAGAACAACCTGTCCTATGCAACCATCCCTTACACGAGACACACTGAACAGAGTATGACCGTCCTAAAACGATTCTTTTCCAGCAGATGCAGCAAAACCATTTCTCAGGACCGGGGTCGGGAGACGGGCCCGGATTGGATTCGATACCTTCCCGGAGCAAGAGAATATGGAGCAGTCCCGCTGAGGGACGCAACAAATTAAATGGGGTTACACTGAAATGACAGTACTTGGTTGGGAAAAATCCCGAGTCGCTCCAGTATATAGAACCGAATGCCTTGGGAAGCGACTAAAATCCCCTCATTCTCATTGATGGTGGCTTCACTTATCAGTAATTTGAACGATGATACAGCATATATATACATACTAGCAGACCAGGCAGACGTTGTTCTGCCCTAAATTTGGTCTATCTGCATACATTTTGATATGCTTTTTCCATCTAACTCTGCCCTCGCCCCTCTACTCTTCTTCCTAATCTTTGTATTCACTCCTCCCTCCGTATTTTTCGCTTCATCTATATCCATCTTCGCCTCATTCTATCGCTTTCTTTTTCTCAGTTTCCTTCTCCTTCTCTCTTTTCTCTTCTCTCAAGTTTTTCTCATTCTTCTTCATATCTTATTGCCAGCCCCAGAGGGTGGTATGTATTTTGTTCCAGTCTTCCGAGTCTCAGTCCCAGTCCCACTCCGAATCTCAGTCTCAGTCCCAGTCCTAATCCTAATCCCAGTCGCAGCCCGTCTCTGGTCTACTTCCCGGAAAAAAGCGTCGTAAATACTAATATAGGCAAATTTAAATACCAAATTTCAGGCAAATCGAATAGGACGTATGTAAATAGGTATGTGGGTATTATTAATTCATGTCTTTATTTCGGCTTCGCATGCATATTTATCTGTTTTGCCAGGTTTATGCGACTAAATCGAATATCACAATGAAAATTATTTTTAAAGCTCTCAGCAAAAGCTTTCATTTGATATCCATAATAAACACCCATTCTAGGGGTATTCGGGTCCATGTTTTGGCCTATATCACGAGACCCTACCCAGCGGTGTAAAATTTAAGCTGTACTAAAGCACACATCAACAGCTTCAATTTGATACCCATAATATAAAAACACATTCCAGGTGTATCCGGGTCCATGTTTTGGCCTATATCTCGAGACCCTAGTCACCCAGCGGTGTAAGACTTACTCTGTACTAAAGCATACAGCAACAGCTTCAATTTGATACCCTAATGTAAAAACACATTCCAGGTGTATCCGGGTCCACGTTTTAGCCTATATCTCGAGACCCTAGTCACCTAGCGGCATAAAACTTACTCTGTACTAAAGCACACATCAACAGTTTCAATTTGATATCCATAATGTAAAAACACATCCTATCCGTGGAAATCGGTTCTTGCGTTGTGGAGTTATAACGTCAGGAAGGAAAACCCAACTTATTTTTATATTATAGACTGGCCTTTACCCGCGGCCCCGTCCGCAAGGAGAAAAAAAAATATATGTGCTATTCACGTTAGCCTGCTTATCAAGTTATCTGTTTAAAAATTATTTTTGTCTAATGTATTTTATTTTTGTAATTTAGTAAAAAAAAGAACTAAATAAGAAGATAAGCTGAAAGGTACGCTTTCATGAATAGCACAATACAGTTTTCTCGAATTAAAAAAAAAATATATTTTGTTTTTAAATAAAATTAATTGATATGAGAGGGGTGAAAGAATTACTACTCATAGAACAAAGGAGTGAAACTACAATTAGCTAAAACCAAAGAGAATTTTTAAGATGAAAATAGTGTTGCTTTTCGGGTATTTAGTTGGTTAAAATATTAAAAAAAGTGTAATTATAGTTATAACAGTTCGTTACACGATTCATTGAAAAAACCTAAAAAATTGAACGAAAAAGCTCTGTTAGATTGAAGATAAAACATACCGAATTTTAATTACGAATAATTAGCAGCAAATGCACGGCCATAAAAGCCCATAATATAAAAAGGCATGTGTGCTGAACTACCGGTTGCGAAGAGACCTAAAATGATCCCGTACCCAAGATGATACCAAAATTTCCGGGCAGATCCCGAAAATCATCCAGAAATTAACCAGGAGGGGTACCAAAATGATTCCGAAATAGTCCCGAAAAATTCCTGAAATTACCGTGACGGGATCCCGAAAACCATACAGAATTGATCCCGGAAAAAGTCCGGAAAAAGTCCCGAAAAAACTCCGACGGAATCCCGGACAGATCCCGAAAATCATACAGAAATTATCCCGCAAGGGTCCCAAAATGATCCCGAAATAATCCAGAAAAAAGTCCCGAAATAACTCCGACGGGATCCCGGACAGATCCCGAGAATGACCCATAAATTATCCCGGAGGGGTCCCAAAATAATCCTGACGGGATCCTGCAGGGATTCAGAAAATAATCCAGAAATTATCCCTGAAGTATCTATCCTGAAATGATACCGAAATACTCCCAAAAAAGTCCCGAAATGTTTTTGCCGGAACACGATATAGCCCTGAAAAAGTTTCCAAAGAGGAGAGATCAGGGAGGTAGCCGTTTATTATGTTGCAGAGCTCATCGATGTGTGGGCCCAGGCCTGTGGCCATTATTGTGCAGTCATCGGCGTATGAAACGATGGTGACTCCTTCTGGTGGTGAAGGTAGCTTAGATATATAGGAATTAAACATATGTGGGGATAGGATATCGCCCTGTGGCACCCCTTGTTTAATTCTTCTTGGTTTTGATGTTTCGTTTCTAAATTGCACCGATACCTGCCGACCACCCAGATAATTTGCGGTCCACCTTTTAAGACATGGTGGAAGGGTAGACCCTTCCAAGTCTTGCAGTAACGTGCCATGGTTGACCGTATCAAAAGCTTTTGATAGGTCTAGCGCTACGAGTACTGTTCTATGGTGGGGGTTTTGATTTAAACCCCAATTTATCTGGCTGCTGATGGCATTTAGCGCGGTGGTAGTACTATGGAGTTTTCTGAAGCCATGCTGATGAGGGGCTAGCTGCAAATGTGCTTGGAAGTAGGGAAGCAAAATGGCTTCAAGCGTCTTTGCTACTGGCGATAGGAGAGATATCGGACGATACGACTCTCCTATGTTAGCTGGTTTCCCACGCTTTAGTAGCGGGACCACCTTGGCCATTTTCCATTTTTTGGGTATGACAAAGGTGGAAAGAGACAGGTTGAAGACATGTGCTAAGTATTTGAAACCCTCTTTCCCTAGGCCTTTAAGCATCGGCATGGCTATGCCGTCTGGGCCCACTGCTTTGGATGGTTTAGCGTGACTAATGGCATCTTCAACCTCTCTGGCGGTGATTGTAATTGGTGACGCGCTGAATTTATGTTTATATGCGTGTCTGTTGGCCATCCTTGTCGACCGTAGAATGCATTACATATTAACGGCAGAAAGCGCTCGCGCATTTTTTCGAATCCGACAGCAATTTATCGCCGAAGGCGATGGAAACTTTGTCATTGTGCTTAGACGGATTCGATAGGGACTTTACGGTGGACCAAAGTTTACCCAAACCGGCAGAGAGGTTACAACCTCTTAGGTGCTCCTCCCATTTTGCCCGCTTGTGTTCATCTACAAGCAATCTGATGCGTTGGTTTATATCCCTTATTTGGGGGTCGCCTGGGTCGAGCTGTCTTATAAGGTCACGTTCTCTCGCTTGCGGAAAGCACGCTCCCCTTGGCGGGCATCAGTCGGAATAGGGAGGGCAGCAAAGAGGTTGTCTGTAAAAGATTTGTATTCGTCCCACTTTCCTTTTTTATGAAAGTGCGTTTTCTGCAACGATGAATTCGGCGGTACGCTCGAACGAAATAAGTATAAGCAGGTGGTCGGATGTCAATGTTACCATCGGCTGCCAGTTGACGCAGTTTACGAGTTCTGCGCTCACGATTGAGATATCCGGCGAACTGTGACAGCTTTTTACCATACGTATGGGGGCGTCTCCGTTTATTGTGCAGAACTTCGTTTCTTCTATATGATCCGCCAACATCTCACCCCTACTGTCCGCCCGCAAGTTTGAATGCCGTAGATCGTGATGGGCATTAAAGTCGCCTAAGATAATGCGATTGTTGCCAATGAGTAAGGCGCTGATATTAGGGCGGTATCCACTGGGGCAACAGATGGCAGGAGGGATGTAGATGTTGAAGATTTCTAGGTTTGCATCGCCTGACCGGACAGATAGGCCTTGACGTTCTAAGAGATTGGCCCTGCGGTCGATGCCAGAATCAAATATATGATATTGCACAGAGTGGTGTATGATAAACGCGAGGCCGCCTCCATTTCCGCTCATGCGATCTTTGCTGTGGACATTATACCCAGAACAGGTTTGCAGTGCACATCTTGCTGTGAAATTAGTCTCTTGAATCGCAGCAATGCGGATGTTGTGCCGCTTCATGAAATCGACTATCTCCGTGATCTTCCCAGTTAGTCCATTACAGTTTAACTGTAGAATTCTAGAGTGCATAGGGGGAGACGTCGCCACTCTGGGAGTAAGTGACGGGTGACTACGCCTGGTTTGAGGAAGGCCAGGACGCAACTGCTGTTGTGGCCCTGGGACTGGGCGTCCTTGGGCAAGCATTGCGACCTGGCAACATTGCGCAATGAAACCCGTCGGGGCGTTGCCGTCGCGGAGATCAGAACATCTAGGAAAGTGGCAGACATATATATTCTGTGCTGGCAAACGGTGCAAACGGGGTTAGGGACTAAGAGTCAGTTTCCCTGACCTACACGATTGCTGCCGGAAAAGAGGGGGGGGGAGAAGACGGGTGCAGGGGCTGATGCGCAGCATTGGGATCAAGCCCAGAACAACCTGTCCTATGCAACCATCCCTTACACGAGACACACTGAACAGAGTATGACCGTCCTAAAACGATTCTTTTCCAGCAGATGCAGCAAAACCATTTCTCAGGACCGGGGTCGGGAGACGGGCCCGGATTGGATTCGATACCTTCCCGGAGCAAGAGAATATGGAGCAGTCCCGCTGAGGGACGCAACAAATTAAATGGGGTTACACTGAAATGACAGTACTTGGTTGGGAAAAATCCCGAGTCGCTCCAGTATATAGAACCGAATGCCTTGGGAAGCGACTAAAATCCCCTCATTCTCATTGATGGTGGCTTCACTTATCAGTAATTTGAACGATGATACAGCATATATATACATACTAGCAGACCAGGCAGACGTTGTTCTGCCCTAAATTTGGTCTATCTGCATACATTTTGATATGCTTTTTCCATCTAACTCTGCCCTCGCCCCTCTACTCTTCTTCCTAATCTTTGTATTCACTCCTCCCTCCGTATTTTTCGCTTCATCTATATCCATCTTCGCCTCATTCTATCGCTTTCTTTTTCTCAGTTTCCTTCTCCTTCTCTCTTTTCTCTTCTCTCAAGTTTTTCTCATTCTTCTTCATATCTTATTGCCAGCCCCAGAGGGTGGTATGTATTTTGTTCCAGTCTTCCGAGTCTCAGTCCCAGTCCCACTCCGAATCTCAGTCTCAGTCCCAGTCCTAATCCTAATCCCAGTCGCAGCCCGTCTCTGGTCTACTTCCCGGAAAAAAGCGTCGTAAATACTAATATAGGCAAATTTAAATACCAAATTTCAGGCAAATCGAATAGGACGTATGTAAATAGGTATGTGGGTATTATTAATTCATGTCTTTATTTCGGCTTCGCATGCATATTTATCTGTTTTGCCAGGTTTATGCGACTAAATCGAATATCACAATGAAAATTATTTTTAAAGCTCTCAGCAAAAGCTTTCATTTGATATCCATAATAAACACCCATTCTAGGGGTATTCGGGTCCATGTTTTGGCCTATATCACGAGACCCTACCCAGCGGTGTAAAATTTAAGCTGTACTAAAGCACACATCAACAGCTTCAATTTGATACCCATAATATAAAAACACATTCCAGGTGTATCCGGGTCCATGTTTTGGCCTATATCTCGAGACCCTAGTCACCCAGCGGTGTAAGACTTACTCTGTACTAAAGCATACAGCAACAGCTTCAATTTGATACCCTAATGTAAAAACACATTCCAGGTGTATCCGGGTCCACGTTTTAGCCTATATCTCGAGACCCTAGTCACCTAGCGGCATAAAACTTACTCTGTACTAAAGCACACATCAACAGTTTCAATTTGATATCCATAATGTAAAAACACATCCTATCCGTGGAAATCGGTTCTTGCGTTGTGGAGTTATAACGTCAGGAAGGAAAACCCAACTTATTTTTATATTATAGACTGGCCTTTACCCGCGGCCCCGTCCGCAAGGAGAAAAAAAAATATATGTGCTATTCACGTTAGCCTGCTTATCAAGTTATCTGTTTAAAAATTATTTTTGTCTAATGTATTTTATTTTTGTAATTTAGTAAAAAAAAGAACTAAATAAGAAGATAAGCTGAAAGGTACGCTTTCATGAATAGCACAATACAGTTTTCTCGAATTAAAAAAAAAATATATTTTGTTTTTAAATAAAATTAATTGATATGAGAGGGGTGAAAGAATTACTACTCATAGAACAAAGGAGTGAAACTACAATTAGCTAAAACCAAAGAGAATTTTTAAGATGAAAATAGTGTTGCTTTTCGGGTATTTAGTTGGTTAAAATATTAAAAAAAGTGTAATTATAGTTATAACAGTTCGTTACACGATTCATTGAAAAAACCTAAAAAATTGAACGAAAAAGCTCTGTTAGATTGAAGATAAAACATACCGAATTTTAATTACGAATAATTAGCAGCAAATGCACGGCCATAAAAGCCCATAATATAAAAAGGCATGTGTGCTGAACTACCGGTTGCGAAGAGACCTAAAATGATCCCGTACCCAAGATGATACCAAAATTTCCGGGCAGATCCCGAAAATCATCCAGAAATTAACCAGGAGGGGTACCAAAATGATTCCGAAATAGTCCCGAAAAATTCCTGAAATTACCGTGACGGGATCCCGAAAACCATACAGAATTGATCCCGGAAAAAGTCCGGAAAAAGTCCCGAAAAAACTCCGACGGAATCCCGGACAGATCCCGAAAATCATACAGAAATTATCCCGCAAGGGTCCCAAAATGATCCCGAAATAATCCAGAAAAAAGTCCCGAAATAACTCCGACGGGATCCCGGACAGATCCCGAGAATGACCCATAAATTATCCCGGAGGGGTCCCAAAATAATCCTGACGGGATCCTGCAGGGATTCAGAAAATAATCCAGAAATTATCCCTGAAGTATCTATCCTGAAATGATACCGAAATACTCCCAAAAAAGTCCCGAAATGTTTTTGCCGGAACACGATATAGCCCTGAAAAAGTTTCCAAAGTACGCTGACGGGATTCCGTATGGATCCCGAAAAACATCCCGAAATAATGCCGGAAGGGTCTCCAAATGATCTCGAATTAGTCCCGAAATAACTCCGACGGGATTCCGGACGAATCCCGAAAATCATTCAGAAATTATCCCGAAATGGTCCAAAATTGATCCCAAAATAGTCCCGAAAAAGTCCCGAAATAACTCCGACGGATCCCGGAAAGATCCCGAAAACCATCTAGAAATGATGCCGGAAAGTACCCCAAATGATCCCGAAATAGTCCCGAAATGACCCCGACGGGATACTGGACGGATCCCGAAAACCATCCAGAAATGATGCCGAAAGCGTCCCCAAATGATCCCGTATTTGTCGAGAAAAATTCCCGAAATGACCCCGACGGGATCCCGGACGGATCCTCAAAACCATATAGAAATGATGCCGGAAGGTACCCCAAAGGAACCCGAAATAGTTCCGAAATTAACCTGACGGGATCCCAAACGGATCCCGTAAACCATCTAGAAATGGTGCCGAATGGTATCTCAAATGATCCCGAAATAGTACCGAAATGACCCTGACGGGATCCCGGACGGACCCGAAAACCATCTAGAAATGATGCCGGAAGGTACCCTAAATAATCCCGAAATAGTCCCGAAATGGCCCTGATTGGATCCCGGACGGATCCCGAAAACCATCTAGCAATGACGCCGGAAGCTACCCCAAATGATCCCGTATTAGTCGAGAAAAGGTCCAGAAATGACCCCGACGGGATCCCGAACGGATCCCGAAACCCATACAGAAATGATGCCGAAAAGGTCCCCAAATGATCCGGTATTAGTCGAGAAAAAGTCCCGAAATGACCCCGACAGGATGCCGGACGAATCCCAAAAACCATCCAGAAATGATGCCGGAAGGGACCCCAAATGATCCCGAAAAAGTCCCGCAATTATTCCGACGGGATCCTGAACGGATACCGAAAACCATGCAGAAGTGATGCCGGAAAGGTCCTCAAATGATCACCTAATAGTCCCAAAATGATTCTGACGGCATCCCGGACAGATCCCGAAATCCATCCAGAAATGATCTTGGGCTGGTCCTAAAATGATCCCGAAATAGTCTCGAAAAAGTCCAGAAATTAGCCTGACGGGATCCCGGACGAATCCTGAAAACCAATCTTAAATGTTGCCGAAAAAGTCCCGAAATGACCCTGATAGGACCCCGAAAGGATCCCGAAAACTATCCAGAAATGATGCCGGAAAGGTCCTCAAAAGATCTCCTAATAGTTCCGAAAAGACCCTGACGGGATCCCGAACGGATCCCGACAACTATCCAGAAATGATACCGAAAGGGCCCGCAAATTATCCCGTATTAGTCGAGAAAAAGACCCAAAATGGCCCCGACGGGATGCCGGACGAATCCCAAAAACCATCCATAAATGATGCTGGAAGGGACCCCAAATGATCCCGAAAAAGTCCCGCAATTATTCCGACGGGATCCTGAACGGACACCGAAAACCATCCAGAAGTGATGCCGGAAAGATCCTCAAATGATCACCTAATAGTCCCGAAATGACCCTGACGGCATCCCGGACCGATCCCGAAATCCCTCCAGAAATGATCTTGGGAAGGTCCCAAAATGATCCCGAAATAGTCTCGGAAAAGTCCATAAATTACCCTGACGGGTTACCGGACGAATCCTGAAAGCCATCCTTAAATGATCCCGAAAAAGTCCCAAAATGACCCTGACGGGATCCCGAAAGGATTCCGAAAACAATCCAGAAATGATGCCGGAAAGGTCCTCAAATGATCTCCTAATAGTCCCGAAATGACCGTGACGTGATCCCGACAACTATCCATTCCGAAAGGGTCCGCAAATGATCCCGTATTAGTCGAGAAAAAGTCCCGAAATGACCACGACGGGATCCCGGACGAATCCCAAAAACCATCCAGAAATGATGCCGGTAGGTATCCCAAATGATCCCGAAATAGTCCCGAAATGACCTCGTCGGCATCCCGGACGGATCTCGAAATTTATCCAGAAATGGTGCCGGAAAGGTTCCCAAATGATCCCGTATTAGTCGCGAAAAAGTCCCGAAAACACCCCGACGGGATCCTGGACGGATCCCGAAAACCACCCAGAAATGATGCCGAAAGGGATCCCAAATGATCCCGTATTAGTTGCGTAAAAGTCCCGAAATGATTCCAACGGGATCCCGGACGGATCCCGAAAACCATCCAGAAATGATGCCGGAAGAGCCCCAAAATGATCCCGAAAAAGTCCCCAAATGACCCCGACGAGATCCCGGACGGATCCCGAAAACCATCCAGAAGTGATGCCGGAAGAGCCCCCATTTGATCCCGAAAAAGTCCCCAAATGACCCCGACGAGATCCCGGACGGATCCCGAAAACCATCCAGAAATGATGCCGGAAGAGCCCCCAAATGATCCCGAAAAAGTCCCCAAATGACCCCGACGAGATCCCGGACGGATCCCGAAAAACATCCAGAAATGATGCCGGAAGAGCCCCCAAATGATCCCGAAAAAGTCCCAAAATGACCCCGACGAGATCCCGGACGGATCCCGAAAACCATCCAGAAATGATGCCGGAAGGGTCCCCAAATGATCGCGAAATAGTCCCGAAATGATTCCGGAATAGTCCCGAAAATGTCCCAATATAACCCCGACGGGAGCCCGGACGGATCCCGATAACTATACGGAAATGATCCCGGAAGGGTCCCAAAATGATCCCGAAATAGTCCCGAAAAAGTCCCGAAATTACCCCGGCGTAATCCCGGACCGATCCCGAAAACCATCCAGAAATGATCCCGGAAGGGTCTCGATATGACCCTTACGGGATTACAAATAAGGTGAAGCTAATTATAAAACCATGTTAATAAGGCAGCAGGCGCATTGGAGCGAATTAAAAGTTACATAGAAACACACAGGTAAAGCTAATAAAAGCGTGCTAATAACAATTGATGGAGAGCGGATGGCGGGAGTAGAGGAGAGGACCACTGATCGTTCCTCCAAGATTGTCTAGATCTCGTTCTGTATGTACCAGATACCAAAAACTATTGATTTAGGAGAAAATTTATATTGAGTTATAACAATTTATAGATTTTAAACCAGAGGGGGAGATAAAGGGGGGCGGGCGGAGGGTGTCACTGCTTACTTTGTAAGCCCTCGACTTATTTGACCCCTTGAGTCTGTGATATTGGTGAAGGCCAGTATACGTAAAGTTATAATGTGTAAAAATTATTGAAAAATAATTTCTCAAAGGGGTCGTGGGACCCCCACCCCTCTTTCCATGTTCGAAAAAAATTTCGCTAGTAGACTACTGTCTGTGTCCCAAATTTCATCAAAATCCGTGTAGCCATTCTGGAGAGATTCAGTCGCAAAGACGAAAAAATATAATAATTAAATTATAACTGTTCCTAGGGGGCGGAGACCACGCCCCTTTTGAAAAATATATAGCTAGTAGATCCTTCTAGACTATTGGCTATATGTGTGCAATTTCATCCAAATCGGTCCAGCCGTTCTTACGTGATTGAGTCACAAAGCCAAACGTCTGGACAAACATCCAAACATCCAAACATCCAAACATCTAAACATCCAAACATCTTCACATCCAAACTTTGCCATTTATAATATATACTAGCCTTTACCCGCGGCCCCGTCCGCAAGGAAAATTTTAAATATATGGGCTATTCGCGTTAGCCTGCTTATTATCTGTTTAAAATTCTGTTTTCTGTCTAATGCATTTTATTTTTGTAATTGAGTAAAAAAAAGAACTAAATGAGCTAATAACCTGATGGGATCCCAAATGATCCCGAAATTATCCAGAAAAAGCTACGAAATGACCCCAACGCTATCGCGGACGGATCCCGTAAACCATCCATAAATGCCCCGAAAGGGTCTCCAAAAGTTCCCCGAATAGTCCCAAAAAAACCCGAAATGGGAGCGACACGATTCTAGACGTATGTAGAGAACCACACAGAAATGATCCCTGAAGGTATTCCAAAATGAACCCGAAAAGGTTCCGAAATGACCCTGACGGGCTCCCGGGCGGATCTCAAAAACCATCCAGAAAATATCCAGGAAGGGTCCCTAAATTATCCCGACTAACTCCAGAAAAAGTTCCGAAATGGCTCCGAGGGGATCCACGATGGATCGCGAAAACCATACAGAAATGATTCCGGAAGGATTCCAAAATGATCCCGAAATAGTCCGGAATTGACCCAGATGGGATCCCGCACAGATCCAGAAATGATCCCGGAAGGGTGCAAAAACTATCCCGGAAAAGTAACAAAAAATCCCGAAATGGCTCCTACGGCATCCCGGACGGATCCAGAAATGATCTCGGAAGGGTCCCCAAATGATCCCAAAATGGTCCCGAAATGACCCTGATGGATCCGGCAAACCATCAAGAAATTATGCCGAAAGGGTCCCAAAATGATCCCGAAATAATTCAGAAAAAGTCACGAAACGACCCCTAGAGGATCCCCAAATGATCCCGTATTAGCCCCGAAAAGGTCCCGAAATAACCCCGACGGGATCCCGGACAAATCCCGAAAACCATCCAGAAATGATGCCGGAAGCAATCCCAAATGATTCCGTAAAAGTCCCGCATTGATTCCGACGGGATCCCGAACGGATACCGAAAATCATCCAGAAGTGATGCCGGAAAGATCCTCAAATGATCACCTAATAGTCCCGAAATGACCCTTAAGGGGTCATTGACGGATCCCATAAACCATCCAGAAATGATCCCGATATAGTCCCGAAGAAGTCCCGAAATGACCCTGACGGGATCTCGAACGCACCCCTAAATGACCCTGACGGGATCCCGGACAGATCCCGAAATCCATCCAGAAATGATCTTGGGAGGGACCCCAAATGATCCCGAAAAAGTCCCGCAATGATTCCGAGGGGATCCTGATCGGATACCGAAAACCATCCAGAAGTGATGCCGGAAAGGTCCTCAAATGATCACCTAATACCAAAATGACCCTGACGGCATCCCGGACTGATCCCAAAATCCATCCAGAAATGATCTTGGGAAGGTTCCAAAATTATCCCGAAATAGTCTCGGAAAAGTTCAGAAATTACCCTGACGGGTTCCCGGACGAATCCTGAAAGCCATCTCTAAATGATCCCGAAAAAGTCCTGAAATGACCCTGACTGGACCCCGAAAGGATCCCGAAAACTATCCAGAAATGATGCCGGAAATGTCCTCAAATGATCACCTAATAGTTCCGAAAAGACCCTGACGGAATCCCGAACGGATCCCGACAACTATCTAGAAATGATGCCGAAAGGGCCCGCAAATGATCACGTAATTAACCCGACGGGATGCCGGACGAATCCCAAAAACCATCCAGAAATGATGCCGGAAGGGACGCCAAATGATCCCGAAAAAGTCCCGCAATAATTCCGACGGGATCCTGAGCGGATACCGAAAACCATCCAGAAGTGATGCCGAAAAGGTCCTCAAATGATCACCCAATAGTCCCAAAATGACCCTGACGGCATCCCGGACAGATCCCGAAATCCATCCAGAAATGATCTTGGGAGGGTCCCAAAATTATCCCGAAATAGTCTGGGAAAAGTCCAGAAATTACCCTGACGGATCCCGGACGAATCCTGAAAACCAATCTTAAATAATGCCGAAAAAGTCCCGAAATGACCCTGATGGGACCCGGAAAGGATCCCGAAAACTAACCAGAAATGATGCCGGAAAGGTCCTCAAATGATCTCCCAATAGTTCCGAAAAGACCCTGACGGGATCCCGAACGGATCCCGACAACTATCCAGAAATGATACCGAAAGGGCCCGCAAATGATCCCGTATTAGTCGAGAAAAAGTCCCGAAATGACCCCGACGGGATGCCGGACGAATCCCAAAAACCATCCAGAAATGATGTCGGAAGGGACCCCAATGATCCCGAAAAAGTCCCGCAATTATTCCGACGGGAATCTGAACGGATACCGAACACCATCCAGAAGTGATGCCGGAACGGTCCTCAAATGCTCACCTAATAGTCTCAAAATGACCCTGAGGGCATCCCGGACAAATCCCGAAATCCATCAAGAAATGATCTTGGGAAGGTCCCAAAATGATCCCGAAATAGTCTCGGAAAAGTCCAGAAATTACCCTGACGGGTTCCCGGACGAATCCTGAAAGCCATCCTTAAATGATCCCGAAAAAGCCCGAAATGACCCTGACGGGATCCCGAAAGGATTCCACAAACTATCCAGAAATGATGCCGGAAAGGTCCTCAAATGATCCCCTAATAGTTCCGAAATTACCGTGACGGGATCCCGAACGGATCCCGACAACTATCCAGAAATTATGCCGAAAGGGTCCGCAAATGATCCCGTATTAGTCGAGAAAAAGTCCCGAAATGACCCCGACGGGATCCCGGACGAATCCCAAAAACCATCCAGAAATGATGCCGGTAGGTATCCTAAATGATCCCGAAATAATCCCGAAATGACCTCGTCGGCATCCCGGGCGGATACCGAAAATTATCCAGAAATGATGCCGGAAAGGTCCACAAATGATCCCCTAATAGTCCCGAAATTACCCTGATGGGATACCGGACGGATCCCGAAAACCATCCAGAAATGATGCCGGAAGAGCCCCCAAATGATCCCGAAAAAGTCCCAAATGACCCCGACGATATCCCGGACGGATCCCGAAAACCATCCAGAAATGATGCCGGAAGAGCCCCCAAATGATCCCGAAAAAGTCCCCAAATGACCCCGACGATATCCCGCACGGATCCCGAAAACCATCCAGAAATGATGCCGGAAGAGCCCCAAATGATCCCGAAAAAGTCCCCAAATGACCCCGACATACTCCAGAAAAGGTTCCGAAATGGCTCCGAGGGAATCAACGACGGATCGCGAAAACCATACAGAAATGATTCCGGAAGGATCCCAAAACGATCCCGAAATAGTCCGGAAATGACCCAGATGGGATCCCGCACAGATCCAGAAATGATCCCGGAAGGGTCCAAAAACTATCCCGGAAAAGTAACAAAAAATCCCGAAATGGCTCTGGATCCAGAAATGATCTCGGAAGGGTTCCCAAATGATCCCAAAATGGTCCCGAAATGACCCTGATGGATCCGGCAAACCATCAAGAAATTATGCCGGAAGGGTCCCCAAATGATCCCGAAATAAAACAGA
Source organism: Eurosta solidaginis (assembly GCF_040869045.1). Taxonomy (NCBI): domain Eukaryota; kingdom Metazoa; phylum Arthropoda; class Insecta; order Diptera; family Tephritidae; genus Eurosta; species Eurosta solidaginis. The sequence goes on along the minus strand of NC_090321.1, from coordinate 171,220,131 downwards.
AAAAGTCACGAAACGACCCCTAGAGGATCCCCAAATGATCCCGTATTAGCCCCGAAAAAGTCCCAAAATGACCCTGACGGGATCCCGAAAGGATTCCGAAAACAATACAGAAATGATGCCGGAAAGGTCCTCAAATGATCCCCCAATAGTCCCGAAATGACCGTGACGGGATCCCGACAACTATCCAGAAATGATGCCGAAAGGGTCCGCAAATGATCCCGTATTAGTCGAAAAAAGTCCCGAAAGGACCACGACGGGATCCCGGACGAATCCCAAAAACCATCCAGAAATGATGCCGGTAGTTATCCCAAATGATCCCGAAATAGTCCCGAAATGACCTCGTCGGCATCCCGGACGGATCCCGAAAATTATCCAGAAATGATGCCGGAAGAGCCCCAAATGATCACGAAAAAGTCCCCAAATGACCCCGACATACTCCAGAAAAGGTTCCGAAATGGCTCCGAGGGAATCAACGACGGATCGCGAAAACCATACAGAAATGATTCCGGAAGGATCCCAAAATGATCCCGAAATAGTCCGGAAATGACCCAGATGGGATCCCGCACAGATCCAGAAATGATCCCGGAAGGGTCCAAAAACTATCCCGGAAAAGTAACAAAAAATCCCGAAATGGCTCCTACGGCATCCCGGACGGATCCAGAAATGATCTCGGAAGGGTTCCCAAATGATCCCAAAATGGTCCCAAAATGACCATGAGGAATCCGGCAAACCATCAAGAAATTATGCCGGAAGGGTCCCCAAATGATCCCGAAATAAAACAGAAAAAGTCACGAAACGACCCCTAGAGGATCCCCAAATGATCCCGTATTAGCCCCGAAAAAGTCCCAAAATGACCCTGACGGGATCCCGAAAGGATTCCGAAAACAATACAGAAATGATGCCGGAAAGGTCCTCAAATGATCCCATAATAGTCCCGAAATGACCGTGACGGGATCCCGACAACTATCCAGAAATGATGCCGAAAGGGTCCGCAAATGATCCCGTATTAGTCGAAAAAAAGTCCCGAAAGGACCACGACGGGATCCCGGACGAATCCCAAAAACCATCCAGAAATGATGCCGGTAGTTATCCCAAATGATCCCGAAATAGTCCCGAAATGACCTCGTCGGCATCCCGGACGGATCCCGAAAATTATCCAGAAATGATGCCGGAAAGGTTCCCAAATGATCCCCTAATAGTCCCGAAATTACCCTAATGGGATCCCGGACGGATCCCGAAAACCATCCAGAAATGATGCCGAAAGGGTTCCCAAATGATCCCGTATTAGTCGCGAAAAAGTCCCGAAATGACCCCGACGGGATACCGGACGGATCCCGAAAACCATCCAGAAATGATGCCGAAAGGGTTCCCAAATGATCCCGTATTAGTCGCGAAAAAGTCCCGAAATGACCCCGACGGGATCCCGGACGGATCCCGAAAACCTTCCAGAAATGATGCCGGATGAGCCCCAAAATGATCCCGAAAAAGTCCGCAAATGACCCCGACGAGATCCCGGACGGATCCCGAAAACCATCCAGAAATGATGCCGGAAGAGCCCCCAAATGATCCCGAAAAAGTCCCCAAATGACCCCGACGATATCCCGGACGGATCCCGAAAACCATCCAGAAATGATGCCGGAAGAGCCTCCAAATGATCCCGAAAAAGTCCCCATATGACCCCGACGAGATCCCGCACGTGTTAAGAAATGTTTAAAGACCGACAATTGTTTAATATGTAATATGGAATTTGATTTAATACAAGAATATAGAAAAAGTACAATACAAAGTTTAATTATTTATTATAACAAAATTAAGTACGTTTGTCGTGATGGCCGTTCATCTACCAACTGACTAGCTGCTCTTCGGCTCACTTCTTAGCTGTCGTCGTGATTTCGCTCTCTCTCATCTTTTTATTCTCCAGGCTTGCCATCTGACTTTGACAGCTCGGCCTTTCCTGATCGATCGTATCTCCGGACGATTCTTCGCTGTCGTACACATCGATATTATTGCAATTGTTGTGGCGATCGGATTTTTCAATCTCCAAGTCGTCGTCTACTAAACTTTGAGTACACCATGGTTTCATGTTTTCATTTGTGAATACGCCTACGTAGGGCTTTCGTCGAGTTAAATCATCTGGAAGATCTTCCACTACGTAGCGGTTGTTAGGTAAAACTTTGGTTACCAAATACGGTCCTTTGTACGACGGATCAAGCTTGTGCGAGGTACCAGTGGGTTGAGGTACATAGTTAACCATGATCAAATCTCCTTCGTTGTATGTTTTTGGCGTTTTATGGTTCGCATCAAACCGTTGCTTCCATTTGGCCCTTTCAGAATTAATTCGTTCAGCCACTGATTCCATTCGGAAGTCGTCGTGGCGACTAGTATCATCACGTTCATCTTGCACGGCCTGAATCAATCGATTTGTGGTGACGTCACGAAGTTTATATGTAAAAATTAGGCTATTTGGACTCTGCTTGGTCGTTGCATTACTTTGAGAGTTGATGCACCACTGAAGTTGTGGTAGTGCTTCGTCCCAATCCTTGTCGGATTTAGTGCTGCATTTAAGCGATGCCAAAATAGTTTTATTAACACGTTCTGCCTGACCGTTGGCACGAGGTGTGCGTACTGCTACTTTTGTATGACGGATGTCGTATCGTTCGATAAAGTTTTGAAACTCTTTGGAAGTAAATGCCGTTCCTCTGTCCGAAACAATTTGCCTGGGACATCCGTAAACCGTCATAAAATCACGCAATGCCTTTAAAACTGGAGTTGTTTTCGTATTCCGTAATGGTCGTATAACTACATATTTCGTGAAAGAACAAACAATTACAAGAATGTACAAATTACCGTGTTTACTGCGTACGAATGGTCCTAAATGATCTATATGTACGCAACGGAATGGTATTGGGACAACATCGCTAATATGTAGCTGGGCTTCTTTTTTACCCCCTGTGACTTTATTGATACAACATTCTGGACATGATGCTATGTAAGATTTCACATATTGACGCATACGAGCAAACCAAAAGTCTTTGGATAACCGTTCACAAGTCTTTTCCAACCCGAAGTGACCTGCTTCGTCATGGCACGCTCTTGTTAATCGCCATTTCACGCCCTTCGGAACTACCAGTAGTTTATTTCCATTGACTTTACGATATAGACGTTGACCTTGTAGTACGTAGTCATCCTTCAGTTGACGTGCGTTAAATGTTTCCTTACCGTTAAGAACATCGACGATCTCTTTTAGGGTTTCATCCTGTCTCTGCATTGCCGACACCCAATCGTTGTCGATATTGACCAATTGGTATACTGATTCCGCTATCGTTATTGGTTCCGTTGGTGGAAGAGTTGGACTTCGGCTTAAGCCGTCAGCCAGTGTATTCTTTGCACCTGCCCGATGGATACATTGAAAATCAAACTCCTGTAGTTTGAGCCACCATCTAGCCACTCTGGGTAACAATGGGGTAGTTGCTTTTGTCACGGCTATAGCATTACAGTCCGTGATTACGTTAAATTTCTGTCCAATTAAATACATTCTGTATCGTTGCAAAGTTTCAACTATTGCCAAAACCTCTAGCTCATGGCTGGCATAGTTTCGTTCAGCTTCGTTACATTGTCTACTAAAATAAAATACAGGTTTCCATTCAGTGCCGTTGTCGTTTTGTAGTAATACTCCAGATAGTCCTATGGAACTCGCATCCGTATGCACCTCATGTGGCTTAGTTGCATCGTATATTGTTAGTACAGGCTTCGTGATTATCATCGTTTTTAGTTTTTCAAAAGCGTCGTTTTGTTCCTGATTCCAAACAAACTCTGCATTCTTTTTAAGCAACATCGTTAATGGACGAGCCAATATACAATAATTTTTAACAAATTTTCTGAAATAACCTGTCACTCCTAAAAACTGTCGCACCTCTTTGGTTGAAGATGGTTTTGAATATTCTTCGATGACCTTTGTCTTATTTTCGCCGGGGCGTATTCCCTCACTGTTGATATCGTGACCAAGAAACTGAACCTGTTTGGCCATAAACCTACACTTAGATGGTCTAAGCGTTAGACCTGCTACTTCGATAGCTTCCAAAAACTCTTTAAGTACCGTGACACCTTCGTCAACTGTCTTCGTGGCTATAATGACCTCATCAACATAGCTTACCACCTGTTCACGATGCTTAAGTGACTTGATTAAGTTTACAACTATTTCCTGAAAAACCATCGGCGCGTTGACTAAACCAAAAGGCATAACGTTATGCTCAAACAAACCCTCGTGAGTTAAAAATGCTGTATACTTTTTTGATTCTTCGTTCGTCGGTACCTGGTAATAACCGGACGTCATGTCTAATGTCGTATAATATTTATTACCCGAAAGACGTGAAAGTTGTTCCTCCACTATTGGCATTACGTAGTTTTTCCTTACCGTAACTTCATTAAGTGCACGATAGTCGATACACATTCGATTTTCGCCATTGGATTTTTTTACTAGAAGTACTGAAGCTGCATGTGGTGAACTACTTGGACGTATAATATCGTTGTCCAACAGCTCTGACAAAATTCTCGATAGCTCTGGGCGTTGTGAAAAGGGAACCTGATATCGTTTACCAAGTATAGGACCTGATTTAGTTACCTCTATCGTCATTTGTGCGTTTTTGCATCTACCAATGCGGCTTATATCTTCCGCAAAACAATTTTGCTTAGCAATTAAAAGATTACGTACCTTGTTTTTCTCTTCTTCAGATAAGTCGCTGAATATATTAAAACTATTTGACTTAGCTTCGTCTAGATGTAATACATCTCTGTCTATAACCATGTTATACCCATTGTTTTGTAAGATATCCCGACCCAATAAAATTTCGTAGGGCAGTAGTCTATCCGCGACAACATAAAGAGTTATTTCTTGTTGAACGTCATTAATATTTGCGACGACGTTGACTTGCTTTGTCACTTGGACCTTGGACCCGCCGAATCCCGTAAAGCATCTGTTAGCCTCCAGTATCTCCATACCATCTGTAGCTGATTCGCGTATCAAGGAACAAACGCTTCCGGTATCAATAAATGCTTCGAACTGTTTTCCATTTAACTCAACCGATTTCATGACCGGAGGAGCTTCGTTGCTTTCATTGTGGTTACCAATCTTTGTGACTGTTGGTTTCTTGTTGCAGTTCTTAGCTTCGTGCCCTATTTTCGTACATACAGTACAACGTATCTTTCGTTGAGGTTGTGGACACTTGATTGCGATATGACCGTTCTCATTACAATTGAAGCACTTTATTTGCGTTGGCTTCGAATTAGATTTCGTTTCGGACTTCAATGCTTGCTGCGTTGGAACTGTGGATGTTGTTGAAATACTACTTGTCATCGTTAAGTTCTTGAGTGCAAGTAATAATTGACTACATGTACCAAAGCTCATTGCTGCTAGTGCTTTTGTTAATGCACCGTCGTTGAGACCACTAATTATATGTGTATTGATGGAAACATCATCCACCAAACCCTGTCTACCTATAGTTAGCATAGAATAATAATATTCTACATAGTCTTCACCATTTTTCCGCTTGCGTCTCATAAGCATTTTATGTGCCTCAGCTGCATTGTGTGTTGATGGAAAATCGATTATAAATGCGTTCACGAATTGCGACCATGACTGAAAAACAGGTTGTGCATCCAGCCAACGTTTGGCCATACCCTTCATTTTGTGCTGAACTGCAATCAACACCATTTCTTCTTTCCAACCGTGGCATTTTTGCAACTGCTCAGTTCGAATTAAAAACTGCGTTGGTGATGCTGACGTTTTGAGTGGGTCGAATTCGGGCATCACCCCGATCATATCTTGAATAGTTACTCTTGGATACGATACTCTACGTAAATCATCAGCCGACGCCCAAACTGGTTCATTTACAACTGACTCAGCATCGTCGTTATCGTTAAATACTGGTTCAGGTGCGTTGTTGTTTGGTACCTGTGATGGATTTAAATTGAATGTCCCAAGTGCTGACGTTAACCCCGCCATTGCTTCCCTCAAGCTGTTGAGTTGTGTTCTTAAATCATTTGTTGACTCGACACTCTCGTCTTCAAGTTCTGCCGGATCTATTTCATCCACGCCTAAAATTTCTTGAAGCTTCGATACTTTGGCTGCCTTAATACCAGTCGTTGGCAAACTATTGGCCCGCAGCAGTGTATTCAACTGAATTACCCTTAGCGTATTCAGTTTAATCATTGTGCATGTAAAATAAAATATTTTATTACTAGAAAATACAATTCGTTTATATTTTATTTCACCCTCCTTGTAAATTTTAGCATTTGCCGTTCGCTAAAATTATACTACCCGTTCTTATTTCTTTTCCTTCCGCTGTATTTTACTTTGATTTTTCGTCGTTATATATTCCTATTCGTATTAATTTGCTTTGCTACAAATTATGTTACCGATTTTCAATGCTGTATACACACTAATACCTATGGCTGTGTGTGTTTCGCTCTTCAAATGGGTACGTTGGTTCTTTTCAGCAGTGACGATGAGTTGAAGTCGATTCGCTTCGTAGCTGCGCAGTCGAAAATGTATGCGCAGTGAAGTTAGCGCCTCTGTTGGTTTGCGACGTCAACTGCTCTGTCGTTTATCTGCTGATCGTTGTTTGTGAACTTAAGCGTAAAAGTTCTACAAAATTTAACGTTTTCCGTATTTGCAATTCGTTGCAAAATTCGTGTATTAAATAATTTTCGTTATACAACGTTGACGATACGTTGTTGCGTTTTATTGCAGTACTAATACCTGACTGCGTCGTTGAGACTTCTCTGTCCAAAAGCTGCTGCCGTTTAGCAACCACTTGCAATTTGCGCTGCTTTTCACGTTGAAAGTTCTCGAAGAATTTTTCTTGTACGTACATACATATGTATATTTGTACAACGTTTCGTTTTGTTGTAGGCGTTTGGATATACAATCCCGCTGTCTGAGTTGTTAAGAAATGTTTAAAGACCGACAATTGTTTAATATGTAATATGGAATTTGATTTAATACAAGAATATAGAAAAAGTACAATACAAAGTTTAATTATTTATTATAACAAAATTAAGTACGTTTGTCGTGATGGCCGTTCATCTACCAACTGACTAGCTGCTCTTCGGCTCACTTCTTAGCTGTCGTCGTGATTTCGCTCTCTCTCATCTTTTTATTCTCCAGGCTTGCCATCTGACTTTGACACACGGATCCCGAAAACCATCCAGAAATGATGCCGGAAGGGTCCCCAAATGATCGCGAAATAGTCCCGAAATGATTCCAGAATAGTCCCGTAAATGTTCCAAAATAACCCCGACGGGATCCCGGACGGATCCCGTAAACTATACAGAAATGATCCCGGAAGGGTCCTAAAATGATCCCGAAATAGTCCCGAAAAAGTCCCGAAATTACCCCGGCGTAATCCCGGACCGATCCCGAAAACCATCCAGAAATGATGACAAATAAGGTGAAGCTAATTATAAAACCATGTTAATAAGGCAGCAGGCGCACTGGAGCGAATAAAAAGTTAGATAGAAACATACAGGTAAAGCTAATAAAAGCGTGCTAATAAAAACAATTGATGGAGGGCGGATGGCGGGAGTAGAGGAGAGGACCACTGATCGTTCCTCCAAAATTGTCTAGATCTCATTCTGTATGTACCAGATACCAAAAACTATTGATTTAGGAGAAAATTTAGATTGAGTTATAACAATTTATGGATTTTACACCAGAGGGGGAGATAAAGGGGGGCGGGCGGAGGATGTCACTGCTTACTTTGTAAGCCCTCGACTTATTTGACCCCTTGAGTCTGTGATATTGGTGAAGGCCAGTATACGTAAAGTTATAATGTGTAAAAATTATGAAAAATAATTTCTCGAAGGGGTCGTGGGACCCCCACCCCTCTTTCCATGTTCGAAAAAAATTTCGCTAGTAGACTACTATCTGTGTCCCAAATTTCATGAAAATCCGTGTAGCCATTCTGGCGTGATTCAGTCGCAAAGACGAAAAAATATAATAATTAAATTATAACTGTTCCTAGGGGGCGGGGACCACGCCCCTTTTGAAAAATATATAGCTAGTAGATCCTTCTAGACTATTGGCTATATGTGTGCAAAATTTCATCCAAATCGGTCCAGCCGTTCTTGCGTTATTGAGTCAAACGTCTGGACAACCATCCAAACATCCAAACATCCAAACATCTTAACATCCAAACTTTCCCATTTATAATATATATTAGACTAGCCTTTACCCGCGGCCCCGTCCGCAAGGAGAAATTTAAATATATGGGCTATTCGCGTTAGCCTGCTTATCAAGTTATCTGTTTAAAATTTTGTTTTCTGTCTAATGCTTTTTATTTTTGTAATTGAGTAAACAAAAGAACTAAATGAACTGATAACCTGATAGGATCCCAAATGATCCCGAAATTATCCAGAAAAAGCTACGAAATGACCCCGACGGGATCCCGAATACCATCTAGAAATGATGCCGGAAGGTACCCGAAATGATCACGAAAAAGTCCTAAAATGACCCCGACGGGTCCCGGACGAATCCCGAAAACCATCCAGAAATGATGCCGGAAGAGACCCCAAATGATCCCGCAAAAGTCCCAAAATGACCCCGACAGGATCCCGGACGGATCCCGTAATCCATCCAGAAATGATGCCGGAAGAGACCCCAAATGATCCCACAAAAGTCCCAAAATGACCCCGACAGGATCCCGGACGGATCTCGAAAACCATCCAGAAATGATGCCGGAAGAGACCCCAAATGATCCCGCAAAAGTCCCAAGATGACCCCGACAGGATCCCTGACGGATCCCGAAAACCATCCAGAAATGATGCCGGAAAGGTCCTCAAAAAATCACCCAATAGTCTCGAAATGACGCCGACGGGATCCCGGACGGATCCCGTAAACCGTCCAGAAATGATGGCGGAAGGTTCCCCAAATGATCCTGTATTAGTCGAGAAAAAGTTCCGAAATGACCCCGATCGGATCGGATCCCGGACGGATCCCGTAAACCATCCAGAAATGATGCCGGAAGAGACCCCAAATGATCCCACAAAAGTCCTAAAATGACCCCGACAGGATCCCGGACGGATCCCGAAAACCATTCAGAAATGATGCCGGAAGAGACCCCAAATGATCCCGCAAAAGTCCCAAGATGACCCCGACAGGATCCCTGACGGATCCCGAAAACCATCCAGAAATGATGCCGGAAAGGTCCTCAAAAAATCACCCAATAGTCTCGAAATGACATCGACGGGATCCCGGACGGATCCCGCAAAAGTCCCAAAATGACCCCGACAGGATCCCGGACGGATCCCGAAAACCATCCATAAATGCCCCGGAAGGGTCTCCAAAAGTTCCCTGAATAGTCACAAAAACCCCGAAATGACAACGACACGATTCTAGACGTATCCAGAGAACCACACAGAAATGATCCCTGAAGGTGTTCCAAAATGATCCCGAAAAGGTTCCGAACAACTATCCAGAAATGATGCCGAAAGGGTCTGCAAATGATCCCGTATTAGTCGAGAAAAAGTCCCGAAATGACCCCGACGGGATCCCGGACGAATCCCAAACCCCATCCAGAAATGATGCCGGTAGGTATCCCAAATGATCCCGAAATAGTCCCGAAATGACCTCGTCGGCATCCCGGACGGATTCCGAAAATTATCCAGAAATGATGCCGGAAAGGTCCCCAAATGATCCCCTAATAGTCCCGAAATTACCATGATGTGATCCCGGACGGATCCCGAAAACCATCCAGAAATGATGCCGAAAGGGTTCCCAAATGATCCCGTATTAGTCGCGAGAGAGTCCCGAAATTACCCCGACGGGATCCCGGACGGACCCCGAAAACCATCCAGAAATAATTCCGGAAGAGCCCCCAAATAATCCCGAAAAGGTCCCCAAATGACCCCGACGAGATCCCGGACGGATACCGAAAACCATCCAGAAATGATGCCGGTAGGTACCCCAAATGATCCCGAAATAGCCCCGAAATGACCCCGGACGGATCCCGAAAACTATCCAGAAATGATGCCGAAAGGGTCCCCAAATGATCCCGTATTAGTCGAAAAAAAGTTTCGAAATGACCCCGACGGGATCCCGGACGGATCCCGAAAACCATCCAGAAATGATGCCGGAAGAGCCCCCAAATGATCCCGAAAAAGTCCCCAAATGACTTCGACATACTCCAGAAAAAGTTCCGAAATGGCTCCGAGGGGATCCACGACGGATCGCGAAAACCATACAGAAATTTTTCCGGAAGGATCCCAAAATGTTCCCGAAATAGTCCGGAAATGACCCAGATGAGATCCCGCACAGATCCAGAAATGATCCCGGAAGGGTCCAAAAACTATCCCGGAAAAGTAACAAAAAATCCCGAAATGGCTCCTACGGCATCCCGGACGGATCCAGAAATGATCTCGGAAAGGTACCCAAATGATCCCAAAATGGTCCCGAAATTACCCTGATGGATCCGGCAAACCATCAAGAAATTATGCCGGAAGGGTCCCCAAATGATCCCGAAATAATACAGAAAAAGTCACGAAACGACCCCTAGAGGATCTGCAAATGATCCCGTATTAGCCCCGAAAAAGTCCCGAAATAACCCCGACGGGATCCCGGACAAATCCCGAAAACCATCCACAAATGATGCCGGAAGGGATCCCAAATGATTCCGAAAAAGTTTCGCAATGATTCCGACGGGATCCTGAACGGATACCGAAAGCCATCCAGAAGTGATGCCGGAAAGGTCCTCAAATGATCACCTAATAGTCCCAAAATGACCCTGACGGCATCCCGGACAGATCCCGAAATCCATCCAGAAATGATCTTGGGAAGGTCCCAAAATGATCCCGAAATAGTCTCGGAAAAGTCCAGAAATTACCCTGACGGGTTCCCGGACGACTCCTGAAAGCCATCCCTAAATGATCTCGAAAAAGTCCCGAAATGGCCCTGACAGGATCCCGAAAGGATTCCGAAAACTATCCAGAAATGATGCCGGAAAGGTACTCAAATGATCCCCTAATAGTCCCGAAATGACCGTGACGGGATCACGAACGGATCCCGACAAATATCCAGAAATGATGCCGAAAGGGTCCGCAAATGATCCCGTATTAGTCGAGAAAAAGTCCCGAAATGACCCCGACGGGATCCCGGACGAATCCCAAAAACCATCCAGAATTGATTCCGGTGGGTATGATCCCGAAATAGTCCCGAAATAACCTCGTCGGCATCCCGGACGGATCCCGAAAATTATCCAGAAATGATGCCGGAAAGGTCCCCAGATGATCCCCTAATAGTCCCGCAATTACCCTGATTGGATCCCGAACGAATCCCGAAAACCATCCAGAAATGATGCCGGAAAGGTCCTCAAATGATCCCCTAATAGTTCCGAAATGACCGTGACGGGATCCCGAACGGATCCAGACAACTATCCAGAAATTATGCCGAAAGGGTCCGCAAATGATCCCGTATTAGTCGAGAAAAAGTCCCGAAATGACCCCGACGGGATCCCGGACGAATCCCAAAAACCATCCAGAAATGATGCCGGTAGGTATCCCAAATGATCCCGAAATAATCCCGAAATGACCTCGTCGGCATTCCGGACGGATACCGAAAGTTATCCAGAAATGATGCCGGAAAGGTCCACAAATGATCCCCTAATAGTCCCGAAATTACCCTGATGGGATCCCGGACGGATCCCGAAAACCATCCAGAAATGATGCCGGAAGAGCCCCCAAATGACCCCGAAAAAGTCCCCAAATGACCCCGACGATATCCCGGACGGATCCCGAAAACCATCCAGAAATGATGCCGGAAGAGCCCCCAAATGATCCCGAAAAAGTTCCCAAATGACCCCGACGAGATCCCGCACGGATCCCGAAAACCATCCAGAAATGATGCCGGAAGAGCCCCAAATGATCACGAAAAAGTCCCCAAATGACCCCGACATACTCCAGAAAAGGTTCCGAAATGGCTCCGAGGGAATCAACGACGGATCGCGAAAACCATACAGAAATGATTCCGGAAGGATCCCAAAATGATCCCGAAATAGTCCGGAAATGACCCAGATGGGATCCCGCACAGATCCAGAAATGATCCCGGAAGGGTCCAAAAACTATCCCGGAAAAGTAACAAAAAATCCCGAAATGGCTCCTACGGCATCCCGGACGGATCCAGAAATGATCTCGGAAGGGTTCCCAAATGATCCCAAAATGGTCCCAAAATGACCATGAGGAATCCGGCAAACCATCAAGAAATTATGCCGGAAGGGTCCCCAAATGATCCCGAAATAAAACAGAAAAAGTCACGAAACGACCCCTAGAGGATCCCCAAATGATCCCGTATTAGCCCCGAAAAAGTCCCAAAATGACCCTGACGGGATCCCGAAAGGATTCCGAAAACAATACAGAAATGATGCCGGAAAGGTCCTCAAATGATCCCCTAATAGTCCCGAAATGACCGTGACGGGATCCCGACAACTATCCAGAAATGATGCCGAAAGGGTCCGCAAATGATCCCGTATTAGTCGAAAAAAAGTCCCGAAAGGACCACGACGGGATCCCGGACGAATCCCAAAAACCATCCAGAAATGATGCCGGTAGTTATCCCAAATGATCCCGAAATAGTCCCGAAATGACCTCGTCGGCATCCCGGACGGATCCCGAAAATTATCCAGAAATGATGCCGGAAAGGTTCCCAAACGATCCCCTAATAGTCCCGAAATTACCCTAATGGGATCCCGGACGGATCCCGAAAACCATCCAGAAATGATGCCGAAAGGGTTCCCAAATGATCCCGTATTAGTCGCGAAAAAGTCCCGAAATGACCCCGACGGGATACCGGACGGATCCCGAAAACCATCCAGAAATGATGCCGAAAGGGTTCCCAAATGATCCCGTATTAGTCGCGAAAAAGTCCCGAAATGACCCCGACGGGATCCCGGACGGATCCCGAAAACCATCCAGAAATGATGCCGGATGAGCCCCAAAATGATCCCGAAAAAGTCCGCAAATGACCCCGACGAGATCCCGGACGGATCCCGAAAACCATCCAGAAATGATGCCGGAAGAGACCCCAAATGATCCCGAAAAAGTCCCCAAATGACCCCGACGATATCCCGGACGGATCCCGAAAACCATCCAGAAATGATGCCGGAAGAGCCTCCAAATGATCCCGAAAAAGTCCCCATATGACCCCGACGAGATCCCGCACGGATCCCGAAAACCATCCAGAAATGATGCCGGAAGGGTCCCCAAATGATCGCGAAATAGTCCCGAAATGATTCCAGAATAGTCCCGTAAATGTTCCAAAATAACCCCGACGGGATCCCGGACGGATGCCGAAAACTATACAGAAATGATCCCGGAAGGGTCCCGAAAAAGTCCCGAAATTACCCCGGCGTAATCCCGGACCGATCCCGAAAACCATCCAGAAATGATCCCGGAAGGGTCTCGATATGACCCTTACGGGATTACAAATAAGGTGAAGCTAATTATAAAACCATGTTAATAAGGCAGCAGGCGCACTGGAGCGAATAAAAAGTTAGATAGAAACATACAGGTAAAGCTAATAAAAGCGTGCTAATAAAAACAATTGATGGAGGGCGGATGGCGGGAGTAGAGGAGAGGACCACTGATCGTTCCTCCAAAATTGTCTAGATCTCATTCTGTATGTACCAGATACCAAAAACTATTGATTTAGGAGAAAATTTAGATTGAGTTATAACAATTTATGGATTTTACACCAGAGGGGGAGATAAAGGGGGGCGGGCGGAGGGTGTCACTGCTTACTTTGTAAGCCCTCGACTTATTTGACTCCTTGAGTCTGTGATATTGGTGAAGGCCAGTATACGTTAAGTTATAATGTGTAAAAATTATGAAAAATAATTTCTCGAAGGGGTCGTGGGACCCCCACCCCTCTTTCCATGTTCGAAAAAAATTTCGCTAGTAGACTACTGTCTGCGTCCCAAATTTCATCAAAATCCGTGTAGCCATTCTGGCGTGATTCAGTCGCAAAGACGAAAAAATATAATAATTAAATTATAACTGTTCCTAGGGGGCGGGGACCACGCCCCTTTTGAAAAATATATAGCTAGTAGATCCTTCTAGACTATTGGCTATATGTGTGCAAAATTTCATCGAAATCGGTCCAGCCGTTCTTGCGTTATTGAGTCACAAAGTCAAACGTCTGGACAAACATCCAAACATCCAAACATCCAAACATCCAAGCATCTTAACATCCTAACTTTCCCATTTATAATATACTAGCCTTTACCCGCGGCCCCGTCCGCAAGGAGAAAATAAAATATATGTGCTATTCACGTTAGCCTGCTTATCAAGTTGTCTGTTTAAAAATTTTTTCTGTCAATGTATTTTATTTTTTAATACAGTAAAAAAAAGAACTAACTGAGCTGATGGGCACGCTTACATGAATAGTACAATACACTTTTTTCGAATTAAAAAAAATACATTTTGTTTCTAAGTTAAATTAATTGATATGACGGGGGTAAAAGAATTACTACTCATAGAACAAAGGAGTGAAACTGCAATTAGCTAAAACCAAAAAGAAGTTTTTAAATGAAAGCAGTGTTGCTTTTTCGGGTATTTAGTTGGTTAAAATATTACAAAAATTTTAATTATAGTTGTAATAGTTCGTTACAGGATTTATTTAAGAATAGAACGAAAAAGCTGTGATATATTAAAGATAAAACATACCGAATTTTAATTACGAATAATTTGCGGTAAATCCACGGCCATGTGTGCTGAATTACCGGTTTCGAAGAGACCTAAAATGATCCCGGAAGTGTCCCTAAATGACACCAAATAGTCACGAAATGATGCCGACGGGATCCTGGACAAATCTCGAAAACTATCCAGAAATGATGCCGGCAGGGTCCCAAAATAATCCCGAAGTAGTCACGAAAAGTCCCGAAATGACGCTGACGTGATCCCGGACGGATCCCGAAAACCATCCAGATTTGATTCCTGAACGGTCCGCAAATGATCCCGATATAGTCCGAAAAAGTCCCGAAAAAACTCTGACGGGATCCCGGACAAATCCCGAAAATCGCCCAGAAATTATCCCGGAGGAGTCCCAAAATGATTCCGAAATAGTAGTCACGAAAAAGGCCCGAAATGACCCTGACGGGATCCCGAAAACCATCCAGAAATGACTCTGGAGGGATCCCCAAATGATCCCGGAAAAGTCCACAAACCATCCAGAATTGATCTCTGAAGGTTCCGCAAATGATCCCGATATAGTTCCGAAAGTCACGAAAAACTCAGACCCATCCCGAAAATCATGAAGAAATTATCCTGGAAGGGTCACAAAATTGCCCCGAAATAACTCCGACGGGATCCCGGACAGATCCCGAAAATCATCCAGAACTGAGCTCTGAAACGTCCGCAAATAATCCAGAAATAGTCCGCAAAAAGTCCCGAAAAAACTCCGTCGGGATCCCGGACAGATCCCGAAAATCACCCAGAAATTATGCCGGAGGGGTCCCAAAATGATTCCGAAATAGTCCCGAAAAAGTCCCGAAATGACCTTGAGGGGATCCCAGACCGATACCGAAAACCATCCAGAATTGATCTCTAAAGGGTCCGCAATTTATCCCAGATAAAGTCGCGAAAAAACTACGAAGGGATCCCGAACAGATCCCGAAAATCATAGAGAAATTATCCCGGAAGGGTCCCAAAATGATCCCGAAATAGTCCCGAAAAGGCGCGAAATAACCCCGACGGGATCCCGGACGGATCCCGAAAACCACCCAGAAATGATCTTTAAGGGCAACTGACCCCGAAATAGTCGTGAAAAAGTCCCGAAATTACCCCGACGCGATCCCTAAAACCATCCAGAAATTATCCCTGAAGGATCCCCAAATGATCCAAGAACAGTCTCGAAATTCCCTGACATTTTCCCGAAAAAGTAAAAAAATAAACCCGACGGGATCTCGGACGCATCCCGAAAACGATCCAGAAATCATGCCGGAAGGGACCCTAAATGATCCCGAAAAATTCCCGAAATTCCCCCGATGGGATCCCGGACGGATCCCGGATCATCCAGAAATGATGCCGGTTGGTACCCCAAAATGATCCCGAAATAGGCCAGAAATGACCCCGTCGGGATTCCGGACGGATCCCCAAAAGTATACAGAAATGATGCTGGAAGGTGAAATGATCCCCTTAAAGAAAGATGAAAAATGAAATGATCCCCTTATAGTTCCGAAATGATCCTGACGGGATTCCCGACGGATCCCGGTAACTATCCAGAAATGATGCCGGAAAGGTTCCCAAGTTATCCCCAAATAGTCCCGAAATTACCCTGACGGTATCTCGGACGGATCACGAAAACCATCCGGAAATGATGGCGAAAGGGTCCCCAAATGATCCCGCATTAGTCGCGGGTTCCGAAATGACCCTGACGGGATCCCCGAAGGATCCCGGAAACTATCCAGAAATGATGCCGGAAAGGTTCCCGAGTTATCCCCAAATAGTCCCGAAATTACCCTGACGGTATCCCGGACGGATACCGAAAACCATCTAGAAAAGTGGCCGGAAGATACCCCAAATGATCCCGAAAAAGTCCTGAAATGATCCAGACGGGATCCCGGACGAATCCCGAAAACTATCCATCTAGGTACCCCAAATGATTCCGAAATAGTCCCGAAATGACCCCGCCGGGATCACGGGCGGATCCCGAAAAAGTCCTGAAATGACTCCGACGGGATCCCGTACGGATCCCGAAAATCATCCAGAAATGATGAAGGTAGGTACCCAAATGATCCCGAAATGATCCCGGCGGGATCCCGGACGGATCCCGAAAACCAACCAGAAATCATGCCGGTAGGTACCCCAAATGGTCCCGATATGACCCCGTCGGGATCCCGAACGGATCCCTAAAACTATCCAGAAATGATGCCGGAAAGGTCCCCAAATAACCCCCTAATAGTCCCGAAATTACGCCGACGGAATCCCGGACGGATCCGGAAACCATCCAGAAAAGATGCCGGAGGAGACCCCAAATGATCCCGCTAAAGTCCCCAAAATGACCCCGACAGGGTCCCGGACGGATCCCGTAAACCATCCCGAAATGATGCCGGAAGAGACCCCAAATGATCCCGCAAAAGTCCCAAAATGACCCCGACAGGATCCCGGACGGATCTCGTAAACCATCCAGAAATGATGCCGGAAGATACCCCAAATGATCCCGCAAAAGTCCCAAAATGACCCCGACAGGATCCCGGACGGATCCCGAAAACCATCAAGAAATGATGCCGGAAGAGACCCTAAATAATCCCGCAAAAGTCCCAAAATGACCCCGACAGGATCCCGGACGGATCCCGAAAACCATCTAGAAATGATGCCGGAATGGACCCCAAATGGTCCCGAAATGACACCGACGGGATCCCGGACGGATACCGAAAACCATCCAGAAATGATGCCGACAGGTAACCCAAATTATCCCGAAATAGTCCCGAAATGACCCTGACGGGATCGCGGACGGATCCCGAAAACCATCCAGAAATGATGCCGATAGGGTCCCCAAATGATCCTGTATAAGTCGAGAAAAAATTCCGAAATTACTCCGACGGGATCCCGGACGGATCACGAAAACCATCTAGAATTGATACCGGAAGGTACCCCAAATGATGCCGAAATAGTCCCGAAATGACATCGACGGCATCCCGGACGGATCCCGAAAACCATCCAGAAATGATGCCGGAGGAGACCCCAAATGATCCCGCTAAAGTCCCAAAATGACCCCGACAGGGTCCCGGACGGATCCCGTAAACCATCCAGAAATGATGCCGGAAGAGACCCCAAATGATCCCGCAAAAGTCCCGAAATGACATCGACGGGATCCCGGACGGATCCCTTAAACCATCCAGAAATGATGCCGGAAGAGACGCCAAATGATCCCGCAAAAGTCCCAAAATGACCCCGACAGGGTCCCGGACGGATCCCGAAAACCATCCAGAAATGATGCCGGAAGAGACCCCAAATGATTACGCAAAAGTCCAAAAATGACCCCGACAGGATCCCGGACGGATCCCGTAAACCATCCAGAAATGATGCCGGAAGAGACCCCAAATGATCCCGCAAAAGTCCCAAAATGACCCCGGCAGGATCCCGGACGGATCCCGTAAACCATCCAGAAATGATGCCGGAAGAGACCCCAAATGATCCCGCAAAAGTCCCAAAATGACCCCGACAGGATCCCGGACGGATCCCGTAAACCATCCAGAAATGATGCCGGAAGAGACCCCAAA
Source organism: Eurosta solidaginis (assembly GCF_040869045.1). Classification (NCBI taxonomy): domain Eukaryota; kingdom Metazoa; phylum Arthropoda; class Insecta; order Diptera; family Tephritidae; genus Eurosta; species Eurosta solidaginis. Next base: position 171,201,865 of record NC_090321.1, on the reverse strand, counting down.
TGATCCCGCAAAAGTCCCAAAATGACCCCGACAGGATCCCGGACGGATCCCGTAAACCATCCAGAAATGATGCCGGAGGAGACCCCAAATGATCCCGCAAAAGTCTCAAAATGACCCCGACAGGATCCCGGACGGATCCCGAAAACCATCCAGAAATGATGCTGGAAGAGACCCCAAATGATCCCGCAAAAATCCCAAAATGACCCCGACAGGATCCCGGACGGATCCCGTAAACCATCCAGAAATGATGCCGGAAGAGACCCCAAATGATCCCGCAAAAGTCCCAAAATGACGCCGACGGGATCCCGGACGGATCCCGTAGACCATCCAAAAATGATGCCGAAAGGTTCCCCAAATGATCCTGTATTAGTCGAGAAAAAGTTCCGAAATGACCCCGAAGGGATCCCGGATGGATCCCGAAAACCATCTAGAAATGATGCCGGAAGGTACTCCAAATGATGCAGTAATAGTCCCGAAATGACATCGACGGGATCCCGGACGGATCCCTTAAACCATCCAGAAATGATGCTGGAAGAGACCCCAAATGATCCCGCAAAAATCCCAAAATGACCCCGACAGGATCCCGGACGGATCCCGTAAACCATCCAGAAATGATGCCGGAGGATACCCCAAATGATCCCGCTAAAGTCCCAAAATGACCCCGACAGGGTCCCGGACGGATCCCGTAAACCATCCAGAAATGATGCCGGAAGAGACCCCAAATGATCCCGCAAAAGTCCCAAAATGACCCCGACAGGATCCCGGACGGATCCCGTAAACCATCCAGAAATGATGCCGGAAGAGACCCCAAATGATCCCGCAAAAGTCCCAAAATGACCCCGACAGGGTCCCGGACGGATCCCGAAAACCATCCAGAAATGATGCCGGAAGAGACCCCAAATGATCCCGCAAAAGTCCCAAAATGACCCCGACAGGAACCCGGACGGATCCCGAAAACCATCCAGAAATGATGCCGGAATGGACCCCAAATGGTCCCGAAATGACACCGACGGGATCCCGGACGGATACCGAAAACCATCCAGAAATGATGCAGGCAGGTACCCCAAGTTATCCCGAAATAGTCCCGAAATGACCCTGACGGGATCGCGGACGGATCTCGAAAACCATGCAGAAATGATGCCGGAAGATACCCCTAATGATCCCGAAATAGCCCCGAAATGGTCCCGAAGGGATCCCGGACGGATCCCTAAAACCATCCAGGAATGATTACGGAAAGGACCCAAACTGACCCCGAAAAAGTCCCGTAATCATCCCGGAAACATTCAAGAATTTATCTCTTGAAGGTACGCAAATGATCCCGAAAGTACCCCGACGGGATCCCGGACGGATCCCGAAAACCATCCAGAAATGATGCCGGAAGGGTCCCCAAATGATCGCGAAATAGTCCCGAAATGATTCCGGAATAGTCCCGAAAATGTCCCAAAATAACCCCGACGGGATCCCGGACGGATCCCGAAAACTATACAGAAATGATCCCGGAAGGGTCCCAAAATGATCCCGAAATAGTCCCGAAAAAGTCCCGAAATTACCCCGGCGTAATCCCGGACCGATCCCGAAAACCATCCAGAAATGATCCGCGGAGGGTCTCGATATGACCCTTACGGGATTACAAATAAGGTGAAGCTAATTATAAAACCATGTTAATAAGGCAGCAGGCGCATTGGAGCGAATAAAAAGTTACATAGAAACATACAGGTAAAGCTAATAAAAGCGTGCTAATAAAAACAATTGATGGAGGGCGGTTGGCGGGAGTAGAGGAGAGGACCACTGATCGTTCCTCCAAAATTGTCTAGATCTCGTTCTGTATGTACCAGATACCAAAAACTATTGATTTAGGAGAAAATTTATATTGAGTTATAGCAATTTATAGATTTTACACCAGAGGGGGAGATAAAGGAAGGGGGGCGGGCGGAGGGTGTCACTGCTTACTTTGTAAGCCCTCGACTTATTTGACCCCTTGAGTCTGTGATATTGGTGAAGGCTGTATACGTAGTTATAATGTGTAAAAATTATTGAAAAATAATTTCTCGAAGGGGTCGTGGGACCCCCACCCCTCTTTCCATGTTCGAAAAAAATTTCGCTAGTATACTACTGTCTGTGTCCCAAATTTCATCAAAATCCGTGTAGCCATTCTGGCGTGATTCAGTCGCAAAGACGAAAAAATATAATAATTGGAGTTTGCAACGGGTCAATTTACAATTTACAACGTTTAAGTGTGGTCGTAAATGAAGTTTCCTTAAATTTATGTATGGGGTATTCCATCCCATTTCGACCAATTTTGAACCCGACCCCTTTAGAATTGGCTGAAAGTTTTTCTTCTTTTTCTAGATTACGAAAGACGTTTTTCAGAATTTTTTCAAATTTTTTCATCTAACTCAAAAAAAGTTATGAATTTAAAAAAAAACACTGTTTTTGTTTTCAAAATGCTATAATTTTTCAAAAATTGACCGTTTGGGATCTTTTTTTTTAATTTGTTTTTAAATCTACTTTTCGGAAAAAATACAAAAAAAATAAAAAAAAAAATTTTTTAATTTTTCAGTTTTTCGAGATTTTTCGAATTTCGCCATTTTATTTTTTTTTCTCATAAAAAACTTCAATCAATTCTGCAATCATCCCCACTAATCCCGGAGTGGGCCGATTTTTTTTTATATTTTTTTTTATTTAATTGAAAAAAAATTTTCAAAAATAACAATTTTTTATCAATTTTATTTATATAACAAAAAAATGTAAGAAAATGATTTTTAAGTATTCTTTTCTTTATATATTATGGTAATCTGCGATTAAAATAACCAGTATTAATGACTGACACAGTAAACATGTAAGTTTTCTAAAAATAATGTAACAAATTATGAATTTATTTATTAAAAGAAGACTTAAAAACCATTTTCTTACATTTTTTTGTTATATAAATAAAATTGATAAAAAAAAACTTTTATTTTTGGAAATTTGTTTTTCAATTAAATAAAAAAAAATAAAATCGGCCCACTCCGGGATTAGTGGGCATGATTGCAGAATTGATTGAAGTTTTTTATAAGAAAAAAAAAGAAAAACAAAAAAAATGGCGAAATTCGAAAAATCTAGAAAAACTGAAAAATTAAAATGTGGAATGCCCCGCAATATTTATTTTAATACATACATCAGGTGATATAGTATACATTGCGGTAACACCGTTCTAATACATAAATCAGGCGATCCAGCATGCCCAATCATGAGAAACAATTTTAAGAATAAAAGCATAAAAGGAATACATAATCACCAGTTTCTCAACAACAGGTTTTTCGGCCGCTATAAAAGTCTTCGCGCAATTTCTGTACATGAAGTTAAGTCAGTAATTTATAATACTTTGTAATGTTCGGATCACTTAAATAAAGAACGAAGAACCTAGTTTTCGTTGTTTAGTTATTGGATAGCCAAAGCCACCACAACTGGTGACCCCGACGTGATCGCGTGATTAGTTTTTAGCAGTTTTGGAAGTAAATTATATTGCGTTAACTATCCCGCGAAAATGAAAGTACATTTTTTAGTGCACTTTGTGGTCTGGTTTTGTGAACGCACGCAAACGTAGTTCTATCGTCCACGTACAAAGTTCAAACTTCCTTTGGAATTTTTGAGAATTAATATCTTTTTATGGTGGTGTGATTCACTGATATCGTCATGCCAAACAACACTGATACACCGCCTGATAGTACGGCGCCACTTCAACGTGTTTCGATACGGTGCCCCGCTTTCAATGCGGAACGCCCAGCTTTATGTTTCGCCCAACTTGAAGGGCAGTTTCATCTTGCCGGAATCACTGAATAGCTAACAAGGTATCACTACGCTTCATCGCAGCTAGACGCCAAAGCCGCCGCTCAGGTTGAAGATATCCTCTTAAACGTGCCAGTAGATACGCCTTACAGTCGCCTCAAAGAAACGTTAGTTGATAAAGAGACATTGGGGGACAGAAAACCATCACAGTTTCTCCGGCATCTCAAGAACCTAGATGTCTCAGTGCCTGAACATATTTTACGTACCAAGTGGCTCTGCAGATTACCGATGACAACGCAGTCTATACTCGCATCACAGCAGATATTAATCTAGAAAAGCTGGCAAGCCTTGCTGACAAAATCCACGAAATCGCTTTGCCGACAGCACACATAAATACCGTACAGGAGCCAACGACAACAGCATTAGAAGCACGATTTTTCCGTCAGGAAGTTTCAGTTAATGAATTAGCCTCTGCGTTCAAGGACCACATGCTCGGTGCACGGTCTCGCTCTCGCTCCAGACCTCGTTCGAATTCTCGAGCAGCCTCACCAGCACCCGAAAATAATATGTGTTGGTATCATCAACGCTATGGTAGCAAAGCCAAACATTTTGGAACTCCTTGCTCGTTTCAGGGAAACGCTACAACGGACCGTTAGCGGCGGTTAGCGGCCGCTCATTTAAATCAAACCGCGTTTTCGTAACTGATCGTGTCACCAAAGTCCAATATCTGGTAGACACTGGCGCTAACCTCTGCACATTCCCGAAATCTGTTGCTCCTGGTGCATTAAAACGAGTAAACTACTCCCTTATTGCGGCCAACGGCTCAACCATCAACACATATGGCTGTATAACCCTATCGCTGAACTTGGGCCTGAGACGCGATTTCAAATGGCGCTTCGTTGTAACTGACACGACCAAACCTATTATTGGCGCAGATTTCTTAGAGCTTTTCGGCATTTTACCTGACCTGCAGAACAGCTGACTCATCGACTCAACAACTGGCTTAACAACCTCATGCAAAATGTCGATATCTAAAATTGTATCAGAAATCAAAGTCGCACCACTTGATTCTTTATGGTCGGATCTTCTCAAAGATTTCCCAAATTTGACGAAACCTGAAGGTATATGCTTACCAGCGAAGCACGCTACAGTACATCACATAGCCACTACACCTGCACCTCCCATATCTAGCAAAGCGCGACGTCTCTCTCCTGACAAACTAAAAATTGCCAAGGCGGAGTTCGATAAAATGATGCAACTGGGAATTACTCAACGTTCGAAGAGCCCCTGCTAAATGCCGTTTTGGGCAGGCAGAAATAGACTTCCTTGGGCATCGCATTTCTGCACAAGGAATTTTACCGCTCCCTGCGAAAGTAGAGGCGATCGTCAACTTTCCTCGCCCTACAACGATACGTAAACTGCGTGAGTTCTTTGGTATGATTAATTTGTATCGTAAGTTTCTTAAAAATGCCGCCAAGTTTCAGATTTCGCTTCACGAGTACACTCAAGGGGCATCTATTAAAGGTTCTAATCCGGTAGAATGGACACCGGAGGGCGAAGCTGCTTTTGTCGCAAGCAAAGAGGAATTACGAAAAGCCACGTTACTGGTATATCCGGATACAACGCTTCCGTGGGCTATTTTCACTGATGCATCTGAGTACGCTATCGGAGCTGTCCTCCAGCAACGGCGAAGACAAAACTGGGAGCCACTCGCGTTTTTTAGCCAAAAACTACAACCCGCACTTCGGAAACACTGCCCATACGATCGTGAGCTCCACGCTATCTACGCCGCATTACGAAAATTTCGTTATATTTGTGAGGCTCGGCACATCACGATCTTTACGGATCATAAACCATTGCTTCACGCTTTTGCCAAGGATCCCGACCGAGCGACGCCGTGGCAGTTTCATCGCTTAGACTTTATTGGTCAATTCACCACCGACATCCAACACATAGCTGACAAAGATAACATCGTTGCTGATGCCCTTTCCCGCAATGAAGAAATCTCAGCAGCAGTGTCTGTCAATGAGCTTGCCGATGCACAAGCAGGCGATGACGAACTTCAACGACGTATAAAGGGCCAACAAGACGATGCACTTGCCCTGCGTCCGGTAATTATTCCAGGATGTGATAAACCTATGTACTGCGATGTTTCCGGTGACTTAATTCGCCCATTTGTTCCTGAACCTGTGAGGAAGAGAATTTTTGACGCCCTTCATAGTGTCAGTCATCCTGGGGTACAAGCTTCTACAAAACTGGTAACACAACGCTATGTATGGTCCAACATTAACCGAGACTGTAGACTGTGGGCTCGCACATGCATATCTTGCCAGCGAAATAAGGTAACGTGTCATGTCTTATCACCTATTCAAGATTTGCCAGGACGCACACGCCGCTTCGAACATATTCACGTAGACATTATCGGACCATATGCCCCATCTAGAGACTACCGTAATTGTCTGATGATCATCGATCGTTTCACGGGGTTCCTAGAGGCGTTCCCTATCGATAACATTGGAGCTGGATGTGTTGCCCGCACGCTTTTTGCGGGGTGGATATGCCGCTATGGAGTACCACTGCGAATTACTACCGACCAAGGAACACAATTTGAAAGTCAACTTTTTAACTCCCGCGCTCGTCTCCTGGGCAGCAAACACATACACACCACCACTTTCCAACCACAGTCCAATGGAATGGTGGAACGCCTACACCGCCATTTGAAAAATGCGACACGATGTCATGAAAATAATTCATGGGTGGGCATGCTACCTATCGTGCTACCCGGAATACGCGCTTCTTGGAAGGAAGACCTTCGAGCAACTCCAGCCGATCTCGTTTACGGTGAGCCGCTTCATTTACCCGGAGAATTTCTTGCTCCTTCGCCTCATCCTGAGCTGCCACCTTCAAATATCGCAGAACATTTGAAAGATCACTTCGCTAACATCGCTCCTCAACCCATCACCCGACATGGTCAGAGAAAAACATTCATTTTCAAGGAATTAGCGAATTGTTCACACGTTTTCGTTCGTCGGGACGCCCCGCACCCTGCGTTCCCCATATGAGGGGCCTCACCGAGTTATTTCAATATATGATAAATATTTCGTGGTAGAGATCCGAGGCGAAAACATTGTAATTTCTATCGACCGCCTAAAACCAGTATTTTTGCTAGCAGAACATGATCAGCCTGCTAGTGAAAACACCATTAATTCGAACGACAGCGATAGAACACTTACCGAACCATCTTCACCTGAGTCACCTCAATTCCGAAGATCTGGCCATTCTTCATCTTATCGTCCATCTGAATCCGATTCCAGCTCAACTACGCCGGCAACTCCAAAACGCGTCAGATTTCAATAAGCTAAATCAATTGTTCCCAACATGTAATACTATTAATACTTTTTTTCGAAGAAGGGGAGTACTTGTGGAATGCCCCACAATATTTATTTTAATACATACATCAGGTGATCTGGTATACATTGCGGTAATACCGTTCTAATACATAAATCAGGCGATCCAGCATGCCCAATTATGAGAAACAATTTTAAGAACAAAAGCATAAAAGGAATACATAATCACCTAACAGTTTCTCAACAACAGGTTTTTCGGCCGCTATAAAAGTTTTCGCGCAATTTCTGCACATGAAGTTAAGTCAGTAATTTTTAATACTTTGTAATGTTCGGATCACTTAAATAAAGAACTAAGAACTTAGTTTTTGTTGTTTAGTTATTGGATAGCCAAAGCCACCACATAAAAAAAAAAAAATATTTTAAAAATTTTTTTGTATTTTTTCCGAAAAGTACATTTAAAAACAAATTTAAAAAAAATCCCAAACGGTCAATTTTTGAAAAAGTTATAGCATTTTGAAAACAAAAACGGTATTTTTTTAAAAATTCATAACTTTTTTTGAGTTGGATGAAAAAATTTGAAAAAATTCTGAAAAACGTCTTTCGTAATCTAGGAAAAGAAGAAAAACTTTCAGCCAATTCTAAAGGGGTCGGGTTAAAAATTTGTCGAAATGGGATGGAATACCCCGCATATATCCCTACAAAATTGGAAGTGGTACTTTCGGCTTCTGATTTACGGCTTCAAAAAGCTTAAAATTTTCTTCTTTTCTAAAATTTTACCAGCTTTCTATTTTACTTCCTTCATATTAGTTTCGTTTCATGTTTGTCCGCGAATTTCAGTACAAAATTGGGGAACCTAGTAATCCATTTTGAGATACTTCCCGAAGAGCTAGAACCTTGATACTTGGAACACTCAACAGACCCCTATGAGAATTTAACTTTAAACGTTGCTCTGTAGCTCTATTCGGTTGTAATATTTAAGATACTTTGACGAGCTTTTTATATGATACAGGGCAACATGAGAAAATTCAAAAAATCGTCCGAACTTGGAAACTTTGCTTTCGTGTTTTAAGGAACTTTTCTATAACCCGGACACCCGAAATTTTGAACGTAGATTTGGTCTTTACCAGGTTGTATTCTTTGGATAAAAATGTTTTCTATATGGGACAGGTATCGGGATACATATATAGAGATATTTAGAAAATTCATTTAGAATATGTGGATCTTGCGATCGCGATTTGAGTAACTTCCCGTAGAGCTACATAGGTGCTTGACACTAAGAACATACTTTTAAATCCCATGACAATACAATATGAGGGAAAAAATGTTCCCTAAGTGGTTCAGGGATCGAGGAAACTTGAAACCTTACACTTAGTTTATGATAAATTTCAAAATCAAAATGCCTCAACATTGTGTTTGTGTTTAAGTACACACTTTGCAGTGCCTTTTGATACATTTATATATAAAGGAAGTACTAAAAAAATGTGTACTTCCTATTTATTTTTATTACTTTTCAACTTTTTATGTTTACTAGCTGGAGCTTTCGATGAAACAAAACAACGTAAGTTCCACCAAAAACTCGCCTGCACTATTAGGCCGGGGTACTGAAGTACTTTTTAGCAGGGGCTGTACTAAATAAAAGTACGTTTTTATCGAAAATTCCATCACTCATTAATGTACATCACGAATACATATCTATGCGAGCGTTTATGAACAAGAACTAGCGAGATGAACAAAACCTAGCACAGATCGTTTGATCTCTCTGTTTGCTCAGTACGAGAAGATAAATTGCATTGTACTCTAATAAAGCATTGTTCAGTTAAACTTTTTGGTTATCAATTGAAAAATGTCACGCTCATTCGTAACAGCCACTTAACGCCACCACCAAAAACTACTCCAGCGAGAAGTGGTGGCGAAGGAAATTTGTATAGATATAAACGAAAACAAAGATCAAAATGGAAATATGAATCTTAAATAAAATTTGTATTGCATACAATACAATAACATAAGGCACAGAAAAATAAAACCAGACAAACATTTCGGTGTGTATGTACGTATGTATGTATGAAGTATTTATTTTTGTACAAAAATTATTATTTGCATGGTTTTTATACTCAGCGTGCTTTGTATGCAGAGTATATTAACTTTGTTAACATAACGGTTGGTTGTACAAAGGTAAAAAGGAAGCGGGATAGATATAGACTTCCATATGTATATCAAAATCATGAGTATCGAAAAAAAAATTGATTTAGCCATGTCTGTCCGTCCGTCTGTCCGTCCGTTAACACGATAACTTGAACAAATATTTAGATATCTTCACCAAATTCGGTATACGGGCTTATCTAGACCCAGAATAGATTGATATTGAAAATGAGTGAAATCTGATGGTAACCACACCTACTTTTTATATATATAACATTATGGAAAATACATAAAACCTGATTAGATAGTAAATAATACATCTAGAATGTTGAAATATTATGTGTGAACTGATATTAAGACTCTTTATAAAAATTTTAAAAACTTTTTGAAAATGAGCGTGGCACCGTCCACTTGTGATAAAATAAATTTTAAAAATATTATTGATCATAAATCAAAAACCGTTACAGCTACCAGAGAGCAGAGAGCTTTCCTTTACTATAAGGAATGCTTTGTAGAAAAATTAACGATATCGGTTAGGGACCACGCCCACTTTTATATAAAAGATTTTTAAAGGGGTCGTGGGCGTATAAAATAAGCTACATATATATTTCTGAAAAAGCTTTATATCAATTATATTTCTTTTCCCAAGTGGAATTATAACAAGAAGTAGGAAAAAAATGTTTGAAAATGGAAGTGGCACCTCTTACGACTAAGCAATTTTCTATATATGGGGAGCCACAACTCGAAGAAAAATTACCGGAGCGTAATGAGATTGAGTACACATATTTTTCTTATAGCAGGAAATATTTATAGTAAAAATGGACGAGATCGGTTAAAGACCACGGCCACTTTTATATAAAAGATGTTTAAAAGGTTGTGGACTAGAATGATAAGATATATTTTAGCGAAAAATAGTTTTGTATCAATGATATTTCACTTACCAAGTTTTATTGTAAGATGAAATTGGGAGACATTTTTCTTTAACCCTAGAATATCATACTTCGTCGAAACGACGACGCATGTTTTTGTTTTTGGTTTTTCTGCTTAAATTTTATGTTTTTTTTTGCTGACTTTTTGTATAGAGTCAGTGTTTGCTGAGCTCTCTTACTGTGCGCATGTACAGCTCCTTTTCGTTGGGTAAGTTTGTTTTTTTTTTGTATTTGCGTCGTCGAAACGACGAAGTATGATGTGTAATTTTTAGTGACTTGGCATGTGATTTCATAGTGTTTATTTTTTGTGTAGTTTTTTAGTGTTTACTTTAATGATTAAAATTGCAACTAGTACACGATTAACTGATAAAGAAATTGAACAATTTCTTGCAATTTGCGATGAGGAAATCGAATTGGACGATGATCAAGATCAAAATTTTGAAGATAGCAATGTATCAGATGATGAGCTATTAGAAGAAGATGAATATAATCCATCAGATGAACCAATCATTCAGATAACGACGATGTACCTTTGAACACTTTAAATGTGCGATGCCACGTGTTATGTAGAAAAGTAATTTATTTGAAATGAACTGTACAATTGAAGCTCACGCTGAGTATATAATGTTCGGTTACACTCGAACTTAAGCACCCTTATCTATTATTTTTAAATTTATTTTTACAAATAAAAAAATGTTGATTCATATGAAGTTTCAGTGTTAAAGTGTTAATGAAATAGTAAAGAGGCGAAAGTCAATGGAATCGAGCTCGAAATATTGAAATATATCATTAAAAATCATTACTTTCATGAACAAAAAATAAATATTTCAAAAGTGAAGTGAAATGAATTCGACAAGAAAGTGCGTTCTAGTTTTGTTTTGTCTGTGCGTTCTATTTTTCAGCGCCAAACGTCAAATTGAAGCAAAGCCGAGTAATGCTCTCTCTTGGGTGCTTCGCAATGCTGCGGTGTGTGTTTTTAATATAATAGGGGGACTCATAGGAACATATAAATTTATAAGGTGTAAAATTATATTCACCTAGTAATATTCTTTTTTGAACTTAATTGTCAATCAGCTGTATTATTGCCAAAAAAAAATTTTTTATTGTTATACCAATTAAAAAATGCCAAGATTAATTGAAAAAATCAAAACTAAAACGTCTCTACTAAGATATTCTTGTAAATGACTTGCTGATGTTGGAGATTTCTGATGAAAATTAACATGAAATATGATCGTAAATTTATACAAATTGTGTAAATGATTTTTCATACAAAATTTTACTGTTTGTTTACACACTAGATTATAAATTTATCCAGTTTACACAGTTTATAAGGCATTTATGAGGTTAATTGAGTCCCTTAATATTATAACGTATTTTAATTATTTAAAATTGGAGATAAAAATTAGATTACAAAATTTAAGCACTTCCTTTGATTTTGAAATTTAAACAACATCCGTTGTAAACAGGTTATCAAAAACAAAACAGTAAAGGTGGAGCCCAAACGCCGAACTTATTTTCAAGCTCATGTAGATTGGAAACTTCGCAATTACATATATTAACTGACCTGTCTTCATAGAGTATTTGCGGGTATAGTGGTTGACACTGGTAATGTAGTTCACAAGCTTTAATCGAAAACTACAAATGTTAAAGAACCTGGGGGTCAATTCACGTTCGATGAAGTGAAAAAAAAAATCATGCTCGCCTGTGAAATTTATTTTTTCACTTTATCACATCACTTTTTCATGTTAGGCGATTTGTGTTCTTTGCAATACTCGTTGTGAAAATCTAATAACAAGCACTGTGGTGAGTAAAAAAAATTATATTTTCGGTCAAAAAAAAAATGTTATTAATAAATGTAGTAAATATTTTCAACTTTTCAATAAGAAAAGAAGAAAATGCCCAATATTCGCCTTTTTAATTCTTTGAATTCTCATCTAAAATATTAAAGGTAAGTGCATTTATTGCCACTTATTATATTTAGTTATCATAAATGTACAATGGAGGGAGGAAAGAGGATAGAGAGATGGTTGTAAATAGGGAGAGGGAGAATGAGAAGTAGAGGGAAAGTAGGGACAGACGGCGTGTGGGAGAGGACTGGAAAAGGATAAGAAAATGAACAAGGAAAGAAAAGGAGAGACGAGAGGAGAGGGGGAAGACACTGCACTAGATAGATACATATGTTGTGAGGTTAAGTACTGCGACCTATTGGTTTATTGTACCCTCATTCTCTTCACAACACCTCGTCCAAACCGTGTTCTCTGAGAAAATCCAGAATGGTTCTCGGCTTCAAAGAGTGTATGTGACTATTTTCTAATTTTGGTGATCTTAGGATCCTAAGACTTCCTCTCGCGACTGCATCGCATTCCATCAGGATGTGTTCTGCAGTCTCATTTTCGCAATGCAGTGACCTGTGAGTATGCCTGTTAAAATTCTAAGGCTGCCTTTTATCTCGCTTTATATCGCTTTGAGTTGTACCCTCCTATCCTGGACTTTCGCGCCAGTGTTGTTCTCTGAGGAACGCTTATTTTTGCCTGAACTCTTCCCTTGTTGTATTTGACCCTATCGGCACGATGGACTCGGGACCTATTGGCTTTTCAGCCGCCGCCAACCTGGCAATCTCGTTGCCATCCACTCCTCTGTGCCCAGGTACCCAGGCTAAACGGATGGATATTGGCCCCTAGACTGTTTAACCTCTCTACGCACTCAAGGACTGTTGATGATTTAATCTCAACTGAAGATAGTGCCTTGAGCGCAGCCTGACTGTCGCTGAGTATAGTGATTCCCTCGTTTGTATATCCCCGCTATAAATTTATCTCTGCACGTCGGCTTATGACGAAAACTTCGGCTTGGAAGATGCTCGGATATTATCCGAGTGATAGGAACATTTTGGTTCGAGGGCCGAAGATCCCCGCTCCTGTGGCCTTCGGTGTCTTCGCGCCATTGGTGTACCATATTAGAGTGTGTTCCTCGTGAAGCACTTCAATTCTGGAGATGTCCCACATACACTTGTTCCCCAGCTCTATTTTGAAGCGCTTCTCAAACTTAATTAGCTTCCTCGTGTCATCACTGGGAAGTTGGATGAGTGGAACCTGCTCGTTCAGCTTCTCCATGTTCCGTTTCTGTATCACTTTGCCTCTTCCACGTCCTTCTTTAGCTATGTTTACTACAGTACTCCTGGCTGCCCACTCCATTATTATATATAGAGGCGTTAACTTGAGCAGCACCTCTATTGCCGCCGTCGGGCATGTTCGCATGGCTTCCATAATGCAGACACATGCCAAGCGTTAAAGCTTAGTAAGTGACTTCTGTACGGTCACCATGGTTATCCTTGATGCCCACGCAACTGCTCCATACACTATGATAGGTCTAAGTATAGTAGTATACATCCATCTTAGGATCTATGTGCTGCATCCCCAGGATCTTCCTGCAACACGTCTACACATCATTATTGGTCTTGTGGCCTTTGATATGGTGTTGTCCACGTGCTTTCTCCATAAGAGCTTAGAGTCGAACGTGACTCCCAATTATTTCACCTCGGTCGTGTGCTCCAACTGTACTCCATCCATTGCGATGTGCCTCATCCAAGCGTTAAAGCTTCGTAGGTGACTTCTGTACGGTCCCCATGGTTATCCTTGATGCCCACGCAACTGCTCCATACACTATGATAGGTCTAAGTATAGTAGTGTACATCCATCTTAGGATCTTTGTGCTGCATCCCCAGGATCTTCCTGCAACACGTCTACACACCATTATTGGTCTTGTGGCCTTTGATATGGTGTTGTCCACGTGCTTTCTCCATAAGAGCTTAGAGTCGAACGTGACTCCCAATTATTTCACCTCGGTCGTGTGCTCCAACTGTACTCCATCCATTGCGATGTGCCTCATCCGTTCCAGTTTTCTTCTCCTGGCGAAGAGCACAATGGCTGTCTTGTTAGGGTTGATACTTAGCCCTACTTCAGTACCCCATTCTTTCGTTAAACTAAATGTTCTTTGCATTGTGTCGCAAGGGGTGCTCTCAAATCTGCCTCTTACAATTATAAAAATATCATTCGCGTACCCCTGACATCGGATTCCGTTTTCTGAGAGCCTCTGTAGAAGATCATCTACTTACAGGCTCCACAGCAGGGGTGACAGGACGCCCCCTTGTGGACATCCCTTCGTTGTCTTGATCTCTACTGTAGCGTCCCCACTCAAGATTTCGTTAATCCTCGTACGCTGTAGGGCGTTTATCTACATACGGATCGGACGTTGTATCTCTCTCCTCTCGAGTGCCCCATTCACACTCTCGTGGGCCGTGTTGTCGAATGCCCCCTCTATGTCCAAAAATGCGCAGAGCGGAACGTCCCCGCATTCGTACGCACTTTTGATTTTGTGGACAGCTGATACAACGCAGTTTCTGTCGACCAGCCTGTCGTATATGCATGCTGATCTCAATGTAGTGGTATTCTATCTAGAGCCTTTGATCTAATCTAGTGGTCTCCAATCTTCTCCGTTGCTTTCAGAGCAAAGGATGTCAGATGCTGCAGTGACCAGCCAACTTAAATTTGCTGCCTATATATAGATCTTGACAAAAGAACCCCACCTACCTTTTCGTCCATATTCGGCCCATCCCTGAACAAGTAAACCGGTCCCCTTCCCCGGATGAGTCCTCTTCCCAATTCCTCTCCCGGGGAATGCTGGGGTGAATGATGCACAGGGAACAGTTATCGGCATACAATAGTCCGTCCTGTCAGGGATAAATTCGAAGGCTAGAGTGTCCGAAATCAGACAGTCCATAGCCCATATCAGTTGATCCCCTAGTAAATAATAAACTTTGGAAATTTTGGGCATTTAGCATCTCTTTAGCCTCATTCTTATGGCTCTTCCTCTTCTCCATCTTTTTATCTCCCTCCCACTCATTCTACTTCCCCTCCCAACACCCCTCTCCCTCCGCATTCCTCTCCTCTCCCTTTCTTTCCCCTCTTCTTTTCGTTTCCTTTTTTCTTCCCCTTTACCTTCTTTCTTTCCTTCACCTTTTTCTTTTCATTCTCTTTTCCTCCCCCTTCTCCTTTTCCTTATCTTTCCCCTTCTCCTTTCCTTCCCCTCTTTACGTTTCCTTTTTCCTTCCTCTTTTCCTTTTCGTTCTTCTTTCCTTCCCTTTTTTCTTCCCCTTCTCCTTTTCTTCTCCCTTACCTCTCCATCCCCCTCTCCATCTCTTCCATCTTTTTATCCCTCTCCTTCTCAGCCTTTCTCTCGTTCGCCCTCCGGATCTCTTACTCTTCTCCATTTCTTTTCCCTATACTTTTTAGTTTTCGTTTCCGTTCCCTTTTCCATCTCCTATACATTTTTCCTCTCCCTATTCCTATGCTTTTTTAACCTTATCTGTATTCTTGTATCTATTCTTATTCGCAGGATAGGGACCATTCCCAAGAAATGTGTTTACCTCAAGTGGTATGCATCACTCTTTATCACTATATATTATACTAGCCTTTGCCCGCGGCCTCGTCTTCAAAGAGAAAATAAAATATATGGACTATTCAAGCTAATCTGCTTATCAAGTTATTTGTTTAAAAAAAATTTTCATATAATAGAGTACAAAAAATAACTAAATGAGCTGATAACCTTATAGGATCCCCAAATGAATAAAATTGTCAAGAAAAAGCCACGAAATAACCCAGACGGTATCACGGACGGATCCCGAAAACCATCCAGAAATGCTCCCGGAAATGTCTCCAAATGGTCCCAGAATAGTCTCAAAAAACTCCCGAAATGACAACGACGCGATTCTAGACTGATCCAGAGAACCACACAGAAATGATCCCTGAAGGGTACCCAAATGATCCCGAAATAGTCTCGAAAAAGTTCCGGAATAACCCTGACGGGCTCCCGGGTGGATCCCTAGCACCATCAGGGAAACGTCCCTAAATTATCCCGAAAAGTCCCAAAATGACCCCGACGTGATCCCGGCCGGATCCCGAAATCCATCCAGAAATGATCCTGGAAGGGTCCCAATATGACCCCGACGGGATCCCGGAAGGGTCACAATGATCCCGAAATAACCCTGACCGGATCCCTGATAGATCCCGAAAATCATCCTGAACGGATCCCGAAAATCATCAAGAAATGATGCCAGAATAGTCCTAAAATCATCCCGAAGTAGTCCCGAAATGGCCCTGAAGGGTCCCCAAATGATCCCGAAATAGCACCAAAATGTTCCGAAATGACCCTGACGGGACCCCGGACGGATCCTGAAATAATCCCGGAATACTCCCAAAACAACCCTTACGGGAAATGATGCCGGAAGGGGCCTCAAATGATCCCGAAATAGTCTCGAAATTACCCTGACGGATCCAGAAATGATCTCGGAAGGATACCGAGAATGTCCCGAAATAACCCCGATGAGGTCACAGATGGGTTCCGAAAACCATCCAGATATGATCCCGGAAGGATCCCCAAATGACCCTAACATAGTCCCAAAATAACCCCCACGGAGGGATCCCTAAAACTATACAGAATTGATCCCGAAATGACCCCGACGGGATCCCGGACGGATCCCGAAAACCATCCAGACGGGATAAAAAGTATCCTATGTTCTAAGCAACCTCTCGCGCCAATTTTCAGCCAAATCGGCTCTTCCGTTCTTGAGTTATAAACAATGTAACTAACACCACTTTCTTTTATATATATTGTCACGGATATTAACAGCACTAAGTTATACCATCACTAAGGCGATGCCAAGGCCACGATAAGCAGTATTTACGTCAATAATCAAATCATGTATACACATATATAAGGCAGCCGAAAGATGTCACACACAGATGCATTTACTTATACGCCTATGTATGCGCGAGAGACTGTAAACTACAAACATTCACATAAATAATTCAATCATTATGTATCTACATAAACGAATAAATAATTGCGTCTACACATATGTACGTATACGAGCAGCGGAGCGGCAATGCACAAACACATGCATATATCTTATCTGAGTTGTCACAAGAGAGAGCAATAATTTGTGCACGTAGTTGTGGCTGGCAATTTTGTAGCCGAACTAACTAGTAACTTCTGGAAATCGAAGAGCCTAGAAGTATGCAGCGTAAACTATAAAAGCGGAGCAGGCGAGTAAGAAGTAATTCAGTTTGATTCGAGTTGTCAAGTAGTTTGATTAAGACGATATCTAGCGAGCAATAGCAGTATTATTTTGAATAGTAGAGTTTCATTGAGCTATCAATCTTACTTACTTAATTGGCGCTTAACCGTCTAAACGGTTATGGCCGTCCAACAAGGCGCGCCAGTCGCCCCTTCGCTCCGCCAACCGGCGCCAATTGGTCACACCAAGGGAGTTTAAATCGTTTTCCACCTGGTCCTTCCAACGGAGTGGGGGCCGCCCTCTACCTCTGCTTCCATAGGCGGGTTCCGATAGAAACACTTTCTTGGCCGGAGCATCAATCAGTGTGGTTATTAAGCAAGCTATTCGTTTCACAGTTTGTTATTGTGAAGTACTTTAATAAAGGCCATTTTGCATTATTACAAATTGGAGTTATTTATTCAACAGTTTAGTGATTCGAACTTAGCAGAGGATTGCAAATAAGAGGATTTGCAGCAAATTCGTTACAATATATATTTTTCACGGGCTAATTCAACGGTGAAAATATATTCGTTAAATGAAAAAAATTTGACAATAAATATAATTTTTTTTTAACTGAATCGCATATCAGCTTAAGTGGTGAAAAATGCTTTCACTTCACCACTTCATAGAACGTGAATTGACCCACAGGATCTATCTAAAAAGCTGGGCGTTCTTTGATGTTGTGAGTCAGATTTTATAAAAGTGTTTTTTGAGCATACATGGATATTCTGTTGACTTCCAAAACATTCAATGTTCCCAAACTGCTCTGCAGGGCATGTGAAGAAGTGAGAAACCCATCGATGAACTATTGGAATCCTAACTACGGCAACCTCCAATTTTAACTGCAGCAATTATAGAAGGCAAATTGAAAAGTTTGTAAGAAATGAGTCGAGATATCGGTGGCTAACATACTGTAACGAACATTAGCAGCACTATGGGATACTATCATCTCTAAGCCGATGCTAAGCAGTGACTTGCATGCACATCAATAATTCAATCATTATGTCTACACAACCACATGCATAAATCTGAGATACTCCCGAAAGTATGCAATGGTTGTGCAAGTTTCGCTCACACATACAAACACATGCAGATATCTTATCTGAGATGTTCCCAAAAGTATGCAGTTATAATTGTGTTCACACATACATACACGCGCATATGAGAAGCTAAAAACTTAGTAATTTTATAGCTGATGGCCAACTAGTAGATTCTGGAAATGGAAGCGCCTAGAAGATGCGAAGGAGAAATCAAAGCGTATAAAAAGGCAGCAACAGCGAAGGCGCGACAATCAGTTTCATTTAAGCAAGCTATTGGTAGTGAAGTATAAGGGTTATTGTGAAGTACTTTAATAAAGGCCATTTTGCATTATTAAATATTGGAGTTATTTGTTCAACAATTTGGCGATACGAACGTCAGTAGAAGGTTGCGAATAAAGAGCATTTGCACTAAATTCGTTACAATTGGTGTCAGAAGAGGAATTGTTGAATAAATTCCAGAGGACAACAAGGACATGGCAAAGTTAATTGAATTGAAGATCCAGCAACTGAAGAAGGAGTTGGAGGGCCGTGGATTGATCACAAGCGGCATTAAACTCGAACTTCAGGCACGACTGCGAGAGGCAATGGAAGCAGAAGGAATTAACGTGGAAGAGTATGTCTTTCATCTCGATGTCGACGAGACAACAACAAAAATTGAAGAGAAAAACGAAACATCGAAGACACTTACGAGCACAGACTTGAACACTATTTTGGCTGCAATATCTGCTCAAACATCGACAGTCTCATTTCAACTGGCAGAACAGAAGACATATATGGCATCGCAATTGGAACCACAGGAGACACGTATAACCTCCAAGATTGAAGCCCAGGAAAGACAAATGTCATCTCAACTGGAATCGCAAGAGACACGTTTAACATACAAGATGGACTCACAGGAGACACGTATATCCGAAATGTCGTCAGAAATAGCATTCAGGATTGAAGCACAGGAGGCACGTATATCCCAAATGTCGGGACAAATTTCAGCACAGGTATCATCGCAGATCTCTGCACAACTAGAAGCCCGTTTAGACGAAAAAATAATGCAGTTTAAGAACAAAATCGAGGTTGAGATAGATGCTTTAAAAGGTCGTATACAGGAGCTGCAACTAAATCGCCCAGTTGTTTCAGCAAGCAATACGAAGGTAAAAGCGCCATCTTTTGACGGCTCTGTTCTTTTCCAGGTATTTAAGCTCCAGTTTGATAAGACCGCAACAGTGAACAACTGAAATGCTGAAGACAAAGTTGCTGCACTATTCGTGGCATTGAAAGAATATGCTGCTGAAATACTACAGACGATTCCCGAGGGAGAGCGGAACAACTACGAAACTTTGATGAGTGCTCTAGAGAGGCGATACGGAAGCGAGCATAGAAAACAGATATACCAAATTGAGTTGCAAAACCGTCTCCAAAGAGCGAATGAGAATTTGTAGGAGTTTGCCTCGGATATTGAAAGATTGGCGCATCTCGCAAATGCGGACGCACCCGTGGAATACACCGAGAGGGTAAAATCCAGAGTTTTATAAATGGCATATGGGACGTGGAAACGAAGCGTGCTACATACGCAAACCCAAAGCTGACATTTGTTGAAACAACACCCCAAACACTGACTCAGAAAACAGCCTCACTTTTAAGCAAGCCAGCGTACACAGCCCATCGTGTGGAAGTGAAAAGGCCAGATTGGGTATACAAAATTTTGGAAGCACTGAAGGGATCACAATAGAAAAATACGGGAGTTATGAAATGTTTCAAGTGCGGAAACCCAGGTCACATTATACGCAATCATATTTGACCAGGATGGTTCCAAACCAGGCCGCACCAATGTTTTGAAACATCAAATTGACACTAGAGACGCGAGGCCGATACGTCAAGCTCCTCGTCGTGTTCCACTGGCCAAGCGGGAAGTTGTGAGTCAAATCGTACAAGAAATGAGCTACAGCGGCGTCATCGAACCATCAGCTAGTCCATGGAGCTCACCGGTGGTACTTGTGAAGAAGAAGATGAACGTCGTCACGAAAAAGGATAGCTACCCATTGCCAAGAATTGACGACACTCTGGACTCGCTCTCTGGTACGAAATGGTTTTCCACACTGAACTTGAAAAGTGGCTACTGGCAAGTGGAGGTGAAGGAGGAAGAAAAAGAAAAAGCAGCCTTCAGCGTCGGAGATGGTCTTTTAAAATTTACAGTAATGCCTTTTGGACTTTGTAATACACCAACTACTTTTGAGAGACTAATGGATCAGGTATTGAAAGGACTGAATTAGAAACCATGCTTGGTATACCTGGACGACATCATCGTATTGGGCAAGAACTTCGATGATAATCTTAAAAACTTGGAGGAAGTTTTCCAGAGAATAGCTGGCGCTGGTCTGAAACTAAGTCCCAAGAAGTGTGCGCTGTTCAAAAAGGAAGTAAATTATTTGGGTCACAAGGTAACGACAGAGGGTATCTGCACTGCGAACGAAAAGATAGAGGCAGTAAAGGATTGGCCAAGACCACAGAACTTGCATGAATTAAGAAATTCCTTAGGCTGTGCACATATTACCGCCGATTTGTACCAAACTTTTCCTGCGTAGCCCATAGCCTCCATGAGCTTACAAGAAAAAATAAAGCTTGTGAATGGAAGAAGGAGCAAGAAGTGGCTTTCCAAACATTGAAAGAGCGTTTGTGCACTGCCCCAATGTTGGCATATCGGATTCCAGGAGCAACCTTTATTCTAGATACAGATGCGAGTGGATATGCTATAGGAGGCATTTTATCACAACTAGTCGATGAACAGGAGAAGGTAGTTGCATACCACATCCGTTCGATTGGAAAACCAGAGAGGAACCATTGCGTTATACGGAGAGAGCTGTTGGCATTGGTAGAGTGCATTAAATATTTTCACAAATACCTCTACGGCCAGCGATTCCGCGTCAGGACAGATCACGCAGCGTTGAAATGGCTTCTGCAGTTCCGTAATCCAGAAGGACAATTGGCACGGTGTATCGAGCTACTACAAAGCTATGACTTTTCCATTGAGCATCGAAAAGGTAGTACCCATGGAAATTCTGATGCAATGTCACGAAGACCATGTAGTTTGGAATGCAAGCACTGCTCAAAGGCCGAGGCTAAAGAAGACATTATAGATATCCGGCTAATGGCTATAACGTGTATGGATGAATGGGACAAGGAACAACTAATAAAGTGTCAGCTAGAAGATACAGATCTGTCACATGTTATGCAAGGGCTCGAACGAAACGAAAGACCAAACAGAGAAGAGATGTCAGCAGAGAGACCCATTGCGAAGTCATATTGGGCACAGTGGAACAGTTTAGAATTGATATCCGGTTGCTTGCATCGAGTATGGGAGAATGAGAATGGTCAATTCAACAAGAAACTGATAGTTGTTCCCAGAAAGAGGATTCGTGACGTGCTCAGCGAACTGCATAATGGTCCAAGCGGAGGTCATTTTGGAATCAAAAAGACGCTCGAGAAGATTAAACAGAGATTCTCTTGGGTTGGTTGCCGTCAGTCGGTCACTGATTGGATTGTGAACTGTGAGGTTTGCAGCAGAGCGAAAGGGCCCAAAACCCGAAGTCATGGCCAGATGAAGAAATATAACTGAGGTGCGCCATTTGAAAGGATCGCTATGGATGTCGCAGGTCCATTTCCTACTAGCAACTGCGGAAACAAATATATACTGGTGGTTATGGATTATTTCAGCCAGAGGTATACCCAATCCCAAATCAAGAAGCGGAAACATTAGCAGAAGTGTTTATAAACAATTGGGTTGCAAATTATGGGGTACCAATGGAGTTACATTCTGACCAAGGCAGGAATTTCGAATCAGCTGTGTTCCAGGAAATGTGTAAATCATTGGGCATTCGAAAAACACGGACAACTGCATTCCATCCTCAGTCCCATGGTATGGTGGAACGTTTCAACAGAACCTTGGAGGAGCATTTAAGGAAAGTAGTAGACAAGTACCATAAGGAGTGGGATACCCGCATACCATTATTCTTGATGGCTTACCGATCAGCAGTGCATCAGATAACGGGCCAAACCCCTGCAAAAGTAATTTTTGGCAATGACCTTCGACTGTCAGCTGATTTGAAGTTTGAGATAGATGCCGATGCGGAGAGAAATGTCAAGAAATCCACCGGTGTCTTGGAAGAAGAGCTGATCATGTACCTCTATCTTTTAAATCAACGAGCAAAGATTATTAGTGACAAGATGAAAGCCAGATACGATAAAGCGCTTAATTCGGAAGGTTTTCAGGAAGGAGATTTGGTGCTGTTATGCAACCCACAACGAAAAAAAGGTTTGTCCCCGAAATTGCAGTGTAATTGGGAAGGCCCATACAAAGTTATAAAATGGATCAACGATGTAGTTTACAGCATACAAACCACGAACCAAAATGAAAGTGGTTCATTTGGAAAGGCTGGCAGCGGGACGATCAGGCTTAGGTGGAGAGCAGTGTAAAAAATATTAGCAGCGGGATACTATCATCTCTAAGCCGATGCTAAGCAGTGACTTGCATGCACATCAATAATTTAATAATTATGTCTACACATATGTACATATACGCAGCGAAGAAGCAACGCACAACCACATGCATAAATCTGAGATACTCCCGAAAGTATGCAATGGTTGTGCAAGTGTCGCTCACACATACAAACACATGCAGATATCTTATCTGAGACGCTCCCAAAAGTATGCAATTATAATTGTGTTCACACATGCACGCGGATATGAGAAGCTAAAAACGTAGTAATTTTATAGCTGATGGCCAACTAGTAGATTCTGGAAATGGAAATTCCTAGAAGATGCGAACGAGAAATCACAGAGAATAAAAAGGCAGCAGCAATGGAGGCGCGACAATCAATTTCATTTAAGCAAGCATTTGGTAGTAAATTATCAGTGTTATTGTGAAGTACTTTAATAAAGGCCATGTTGCATTATTAAATATTGGAGTTATTTATTCAACAGTTTAGCGATACGAACGTAAGTAGAAGGTTGCGAATAAGAGGATTTGCACTAAATTCGTTACAATATTGTGACGAATAATAGCAACACTAAGGCATACTATCATCTCTAAGCCGATACTAAGCAGTCACTTGTATCTACATAAACAAATCAATCATTATGTCTACACATATGTGTGTACATACAAGAAGCGGAGAGATATGCACAAACACATGCATATATCTGAGATAACTCACAAAAGTATGCAATCATCAATCACATAAACACGATCATATTGCTATGCGAGAAGCTATAACGTGCATCTATAGTTTATAGCTGGTAATTTTAAAGATGGTAACTAAGTAGTAAGTTCTAGAAACACCTAGAAGTATGCGAACGAGGAAATCGAAGAGTATGAAAGAGCGCAAGCTGAGCATTCATGGATTCAGTTTGATTTGAGCACGCTATTGGTTGCGAAGTATAAGTCTTATTATGAAGTGCTTTAATAAAGGCCATTTTGCTTTACTGAATATTAGAATTATTTATTCAACAGCTTAGCGATACAAACGATAGTATAAGGTTGCAAATAAGCGGAATTGCACTAAATTCGTTACAATATGTAAATGTCCGATCAAAGTGCGAAAAAGAACAATAAATTCTGACATCATAACTCGCGTTAGTGCTGTTTTTATATTTCCGGAATATAAAAACCAAAATATTCTTCTCCAAAGAACGCACCGCCTGCACAGCGTCTGTTTGTCATTTGTCAGGGTCAGTTCACATTTCTAACTTCACAGTCGTTCAGACTTTTTTTAAGTTTTAAAAAACCAGCTGCATCTGAACCTGTGCCTTATATCGGGTCATTATTGTCACACTCGCAGTGAAGTTACTGATCTTGCATGCGAACACAAGGTCACCATCGTTACATTGCCCTCTCAGTTCGACCGATCTTTTCTTATGCAAAAAATATGCAACAAAGGCCATTAGCAAAAAGTGGAATGCCTCAGATTATCCACCTGCTAAGAAATCGAATTAAATAATCATTCCTATTAAGTCATTTGCTAATTGAAGTTCAGGTGGTAGTGTAGAAACTCCTTCCGACATTCCACCAACAAAAAAAAACCTCATATAACTGTTGCGAAAAACTGTTTCGGGATGAGGGTATTATAAAGCCATAGGTGTCCTGTTTACAATGCGAGGAAATTTGGGCGCATCAACGAGGTACTCTCAACCGTAGTGCTACTTTTCTTAGCGTTTAGTGTAAGTGAGTCTAAGATCCTTTTTTAAAATATCAAACCAATTTATTTGCAATTTTTTGGAAACGAAATGAAATTTGGCTTTGCGTTCCTTGTCAGGAACTATCTCAGAGTCTTTTCCTCATCTGAACTTTAAATTTTATCTGCAATATAAACACAAATTTTGTTCACCAAAAATTATTTATCGGACAGGTAAAACCTGCAGTTTACTTCAGTCTCATATGATTTTTTTAAAGTTTAAATACATTTCGTTTTTAATTTTTCAGTTTTTAAGGCGGGTTGCCTAAGTTGCACCTAAATACACAAAAAACCTAAATCACTGGAAAATGTCGGCAAGGCAGTGCAAAATAAAAAGAGAAGACTATATTCACTTGCTTTGCATACTTCATTCCATGTTTCTTCCACCAAAACAATTTTCGGGAGCTCGAAAAACTTATTAAAAACATTCTTTTCTAGGCAGATATCTATATATACATATAAAAAGAAGTGTACATTTTGATTGTCACTCCATAACTCGAGAACGGATAGAAAGACTGCCATGATAATTTTAGTTAAGATACAGGAAGGAGAGATGATGGTTAGTTGATTTTGAAATCCCAAATCGGTTTAGCCATAAGAATATAAAAATCAAATTCTGTGTATATGTTCGCTATGAAAACGTATTTCCCACACTTCAATCATCACCAAATTTTGGTTATAGGTTCTTTCGACCAACGGGAAGGTTTTAGCCTAAAAATAATTTCGATATATAAAAGGGGCGTGGCACCTCCTATACAAATGGTATCTTTGGTACTGCATAACTCTGAAGGTATACATGCCAGAACATTGAAATTCAGTAAGGAGTTATATGAGGTCAATTCCTAACACCACCAAGAAAATGTGGGATTGGGAAAACGGGGCGATGAAGATAAAATTGTGAATTATCCAATTGAATTTCTAAACTCTTTAGAGCCACCTGGAATACCTGCGCATATATCAACTTTGAAAATTGGCTCACCAATCATGCTTCTTCGGAATTTAAACCCACCAAAATTGTACAAATGGACTTTGCGTTTAGAAATTAATACCGAATTTAATTGAAGCAAAAATCATCAGCGGTAAAAGCAAAGGTGAAGATGTGATCATACCACGGATCCCAATCATTCCTACAGATTTGCCATTCAATTTTAACCGCTTACAGTTTCCTGTACGCCTTGCTATTACAAGCACAAGGACAATCGCTTACTATTGCATGCTTAAATTTAGAGTCCGTGCTTTTCCCATGACCAGCTATATGTTGCTTCCTCTAGAGTTGGAAAACCAAAAAATTTGCTTATCTTTGCACCGAACGAAAAAACCAAAAATATTATGTACCCACTTGCATTACAATAAGATACAATAATAAAATGTTTTAAACGAAAATTTTACCAAATATGCGTACAAAATTCAATTCAATTTACAGAACAATAAATTAAATTATCAGAAAACAAGTAAGGAAGGTTAAGTTCGGGTGTAACCGAACATTACATACTCAGTTGAGAGCTATGGTGGCAACATAAGGGAAAATAACCATGTAGGAAAAAGAACCGAGGGTAACCCTGGAATGTGTTTGTATGACATTTGTATCAAATGAAAGGCATTAAAGAGTATTTTATGAGGGAGTGGGCCATAGTTCTATAGGTGGACGCCATTTAGGGATATCGCCATAAAGGTGGATCAGGGTTGACTCTAGAATTTGTTTGTACGATATGGGTATCAAATTAAAGGTATTAATGAGGGTTTTAAAAGGGAGTGGTGGTAGTTATATAGGTGGTCGCCTTTTCGAGATATTGGTATAAAAGTTGACCAGGGGTGACTCCTTAGTTCTATAGGTGGACGCCTTTTCGAGATATCGCCATAAAGGTGGACCAGGGGTGACTCTAGAATGCGTTTGTACAATATGGGTATCAAACGAAAAATGTTAATGAGTATTTCAAAAGGGCGTGGGCCTTAGTTCTATAGATGGTCGCCTTTTCGAGATATCGCCATAAAGGTGGACCAGGGGTGACTCTAGAATGTGTTTGTACAATATGTCTATCAAAACAAAGGTGTTAGTGAGTATTTTAAAAGGGCGTGGGGCTTAGTTCTATAGGTGGACGCCTTTTCGAGATATCGCCATAAAGGTGGACCAGGGTTGACTATAGAATGTGTTTGTACGATATGGGTATCAAATTAAAGGTATTAATGAGGGTTTTAAAAGGGAGTGGTGGTAGTTGTATAGGTGGTCGCCTTTTCGAGATATTGGTATAAAGGTGGACCAGGAGTGACTCTAGAATGCGTTTGTACGATATGGGTATCAAAAGAAAGGTGTTAATGCGTATTTTAAAAGGGAGTGGGCCTTAGTTCTATAGTTGGACGCCTTTTCGAGATATCGCCATAAAGGTGGACCAGGGGTGACTCTAGAATGTGTTTGTACGATATGGATATCAAATTAAAGGTATTAATGAGGGTTTTAAAAAGGAGTGGTGGTAGTTGTATAGGTGGTCGCTTTTCGAAATATCGGTATAAAGGTGGACCAGGGGTGACTCTAGAATTTGTTTGTACGATATGAGTATCAAAAGAAAGGTGCTAATGAGTATTTTAGAAGGGAGTGATCCTTAGTTCCATAGGTGGACGCCGTTTCGAGATATCGCCATAAAGGTGGACCAGGGGTGACCCTAGAATTTGTTTGTATGATATGGGTATCAAATGAGAGGGGTTAATGAGCATTTTAAAAGCGTGCAAATAAAACTAGATTATTCCACTATTATCCCAACGTTTCGCTAATCTTTGTTAGCATCTTCAGGGGGGTATTTATTTTAAAAATCCCTGCCACAAACAAAGGTTAAAATTGCAAGATAGTTAAATGAGTAAAAATTTTTTTAACAAGAAACACTTACACTATTGGATTTCGTATCGAAAACATGAACATAAAACAACAAAAACATTAGTCACTTAAACATATACATGAATAAACTATAATCAGTACCATCTAACCATCATGGTAGTCTTGTCAATACTAAATATTCTTATTTTTATATTTGTAAACATGCTATGTAGGCGGCAGCAATGTTTTCTGTATCCTCGCGTTTTTTCATTGTCTTTTCTCGTCTTTCCATTATTCTCAGGCTTTCCAATGTGTATCTTGTTGTTATTCTCTTTTCTTTGTCTATAATTTTCGCGTTTTTAAAATCAGCTGTATGACCACTTGTCAACATTTGCTGTGATAACGCTGTGCTGGTCTTTTTTTTTTTATGTCAGCTTCATGTTCTCCCAGTCTAACAGCTAAGGCTCGCTTTGTTGTGCCAATATATATTTTATCGCATTTTTCATGTCCTCTTCCTTTGCATTTTATCTCGTATATAACGTTGTTTTGTTGTTGAGGCTGTATAGGATGTTTTGTTTTTGTATATATTGTAGAGACGGTGTGGTTTGATTTGTAAGCAAGGGTTGTGTGTTGTGTTGTTGCTATATTGTGATGAATATTTTCTGTCAACTTTGGAATGTATGTAACGCTGTAGAATTTCTTTTGTGTTTGTACTTCAGTACTTGTTCTTTTATCGGGTTGGTTGTTGTTTTTCATGGTCTCCTGGTCTATAAGTTCGCGTATTAAATTTATCGGGTAATTGGTTTTTCTTAGGATTGATAAATTTTATTTTAAAAAGAGAACTGATCGGAATATACAATTAATACAATTAGTTATATTTTGCGTCAATAAACTAATCCAAATACCATGTTTCATCCCTTTTTTCGTATTTGGTATAGAATAATGGCATTTTTTTCGTTTTTCGAAATTTTCGATATCGAAAAAGTGGGTGTGGTCATAGTCGGATTTCGGCCATTTTTTACGCCAATACAAAGTGAGTTTAGATAAGTACGTGAACTGAGTTTAGTAAAGATATATCGATTTTTGCTCAAGTTATCGTGTTAACGGCCGAGCGGAAGGACAGACGGTCGACTGTGTATAAAAACTGGGCGTGGCTTCAACCGATTTCGCCTTTTTTCACAGAAAACATTTATCGTCCTAGAATCTAAGCCTCTACCAAATTTCACAAGGATAGGTAATTTTTTGTTCGACTTATGGCATTAAAAGCATCCTAGACAAATTAAATGAAAAAGGGCGGAGCCACGCCCATTTTGAAATTTTCTTTTATTTTTCCATTTTGTTGCACCATATCATTACTGGAGTTGAATGTTGACATAATTTACTTATATACTGTAAAGATATTAAATTTTTTGTTAAAATTTCACTTTAAAAAATTTTTTTTAAAAGTGGGCGTGGTCGTTCTCCGGTTTTGCTAATTTTTATTAAGCGTACATATAGTAATAGGAGAAACGTTCCTGCCAAATTTCATCATGATATCTTCAACGACTGCCAAATTACAGCTTGCAAAAATTTTAGATTACCTTCTTTTAAAAGTTGGCGGTGCCACGCCCATTGTCCAAAATTTTACTAATTTTCTATTCTGCGTCATAAGTTCAACTCACCTACCAAGTTTCATCGCTTTATTCGTCTTTGGTAGTTAATTATCGCACTTTTTCGGTTTTTCGAAATTTTCGATATCAAAAAAGTGGGCGTGGTTATAATCCGATATTGTTCATTTTAAATAGCGATCTGATATGGGTGCTCAGGAACCTACGTACCAAATTTCATCAAGATACCTCGAAATTTACTCAAGTTATCGTGTTAACGGACATACGGACATGGCTCAATCAAATTTTTTTTCGATCCTGATGATTTTGATATATGGAAGTCTATACCTATCTCGATTCCTTTATACCTGTACAACCAACCGTTATCCAATCAAAGTTAATATACTCTGTGAGCTCTGCTCAACTCAGTATGACAAAACAGAAAAAATAACGCAACATTCATTCTATCTCGGGCGTTACAACGTACGCCTGGTAAAGCTAGTTTCATATTAAACAAGTAAGGAAGGCTAAGTTCGGGTGTAACCGAATATTACATACTCAGTTGAGAGCTGTGGAGACAAAGTAAGGGAAAATCACCATGTTGTAAAAAGAACCTAGGGTAACCCTGGAATGTGTTTGTATGACATGTGTATCAAATGGAAAGTATTAAAGAGTATTTTAAGAGAAAGTGGGCCATAGTTCTATAGATGGACGCCATTTACGGTTATCGCCATAAAGGTGGACCAGGCTTAACTCTAGAATTTGTTTGTACGATATGGGTATCAAATGAAATGTATTAATGACAATTTTAAAAGGGAGTGGGCCTAAGTTCTATAGGTGGACGCTTTTTCGAGATATCGCCATAAAGGTGGACCAGGGGTGACTCTAGAATTTATTTTGTACGATATGGGTATCAAATGAAAGGTATTAATAAGTATTTTAAAAGGGCGTGAGCCTAAGTTCTATAGATGGAGGCCTTTTCGAGATATCGCCATAAAGGTGGACCAGGGGCCACTCTAGAATTTGTTTGTACTATATGGGTATCAAATGAAAGGTGTTAGTGAGTATTTTAAAAGGGAGTGGGCCTTAGTTCTATAGGTGGACGCCTTTTCGGAATATCGTTATAAAAGTGGACCAGGGTTGACTCTAGAATGCATTTGTACAATATGGGTATCAAACGAAAGGTGTTAATAAGTGTTTTAAAAGGGAGTGGGCCTAAGTTCTATAGGTGGACGCTTTTTCGAGATATCGCCATAAAGGTGGACCAGGGGTGACTCTAGAATTTATTTTGTACGATATGGGTATCAAATGAAAGGTATTAATGAGTATTTTAAAAGGGCGTGAGCCTAAGTTCTATAGATGGTGGCCTTTTCGAGATATCGCCATAAAGGTGGACCAGGGGTGACTCTAGAATTTGTTTGTACTATATGGGTATCAAATGAAAGGTGTTAATGAGTATTTTAAAAGGGCGTGGGCCTTAGTTCTATAGGTGGACGCCTTTTCGAGATATCGCCATAAAGGTGGACCAAGGGTGACTCTAGAATTTGTATGTACGATATGGGTATCAAATGAAAGGTGTTAATTAGTATTTTAAAAGGGCGTGGGCCTTAGTTCTATAGGTGGACGCCTTTTCGAGATATCGCCATAAAGGTGGACCAGGGTGACTCCAGAATTTGTTTGTACGATATGGGTATCAAATGAAAGGTGTTAATGAGTATTTTAAAAGGGAGTGGGCCTTAGTTTAGGTGAACGCTTTTTCGAGATATCGCCATAAAGGTTGGCCAGGGGTGACTCTAGAATTTTTTTGTACGATATGGGTATCAAATGAAAGGTGTTAATGAGTATTTTAAAAGGGCGTGGGCCTTAGTTCTATAGGTGGACGCCTTTTCGAGATATCGCCATAAAGATGGACCAGGGGTGACTCTAGAATTTGTTTGTACGATATGGGTATCAAATGAAAGGTGTTGATGAGTATTTTAAAAGGGCGTGGGCCTTAGTTCTATAGGTGGACGCCTTTTCGAGATATCGCCGTGAAGGTGGACCAGGGGTGACTCTAGAATTTGTTTGTACGATATGGGTATCAAATGAAAGGTGTTGATGTGTATCAAATGAAAGGTATTAATGAGTATTTTAAAAAGGAGTGGGCCTTAGTTCCATATGTGAACCCCTTTTCGAGATATCGCCATAAACGTGGACCAGGGGTGACCCTAGAATGTGTTTGTACGATATGGGTATCAAATTAAAGGTATTAATGAGGGTTTTAAAAGGGAGTGTCCCTTAGTTGTATATGTGAAGGCGTTTTCGAGATATCGACCAAAATGGGGACCAGGATGATCCAGAACATCATCTGTTGGGGACCGCTAATTTATTTGTATATGTAATACCACGAACAGTATTCCTTCCAAGATTCCAAGGGCTTTTGATTTCGCCCTGCAAAACTTTTTCATTTTCTTCTACTTAATATGGTAGGTGTCACACCCATTTTACCAAGTTTTTTTCTAAATTTATATTTTGCGTCAATAGACCAATACAATTACCATGTTTCATCCCTTTTTTCGTATTTGGTATATAATTATGGCATTTTTTTTCATGTTTCGTAATATTCGATATCGCAAAAGTGGGCGTGGTCATAGACGGATTTCGGCCATTCTTTACACCAATACAAAGTGGGTTCAGATAAGTACGTGAACTGAGTTTAGTAAAGATATATCGATTTTTGCTCAAGTTATCGTGTTAACGGCCGAGCGGAAGGACAGACGGTCGACTGTGTATAAAAACTGGGCGTGGCTTCAACCGATTTCTCCTTTTTTCACAGAAAACAGTTACCGTCCTAGAATCTAAGCCCCTACCAAATTTCACAAGGATTGGTAAATTTTTGTTCGACTTATGGCATTAAAAGCATCCTAGACAAATTAAATGAAAAAGGGCGGAGCGACGCCCATTTTTAAATTTTCTTTTATTTTTGTATTTTGTTGCACCATATCATTACTGGAGTTGAATGTTGACATAGTTTACTTATATATTGTAAAGATATTAACTTCTCTTTTAAAATTTGAATTTAAAAAAAGAATTTTTTTAAAAGTGGGCGTGGTCGTTCTCCGATTTTGCTAATTTTTATTAAGCAGACATATAGTAATAAGAGTAACGTTCCTGCCAAACTTCATCATGATATCTTCAACGACTGCCAAATTATAGCTTGCAAAACTTCTAAATTACCTTGTTTTAAAAGTGGGCGGTGCCACGCCCATTGTCCAAAATTTTACTAGTTTTCTATTCTGCGTCTTAAGTACAACTTACCTACCAAGTTTCATCGCTTAATCCGTATTTGGTAATGAATTATCGCACTTTTTCGATTTTTCGAAATTTTCGATATCGAAAAAGTGAGCGTGGTTATTGTCCGATAAAGTTCATTTTAAATAGCGATCTGAGATGAGTGCCCGGGAACCTACATACCAATTTTCATCAAGATACCTCAAAATTTACTCAAGTTTTCGTGTTAAAGGACAGACGGACGGACGCACATGGCTCAATCGAATTTTTTTTTCGATACTGGTGATTTTGATATATGGAAGTCTATATCTATCTCGATTCCTTTATACCTGTACAACCAACCGTTATCCAATCAAAGTTAATATACTCTGTGAGCTCCGCTCAACTGTGTATAAATATGTCCAAGGCATGGTGCTCGTCATTTTTTCTTTTTTATTTAAAATAACTATGAAATTAATTTAGTCGTATTCGTTAATATAAAATCCATGAAAATTAGAAAAATTCGTAACATTTTTCAATCTGGTAGCTTGTTTTTGATGAAATTGTCATTGTCCCCGCAAAAGTCAAGTAGCTAACGTCACACTAAATGGAACTACCTCCAATTTTTGTATAATGTTTCAACCTAAATTGAAATGTCAAACTTGAACAACAAAATAGAAATTGATTTTTATTTTATTTATTTTTGTCGATATGCGCTTATGCATGTACCATGGCATGTACCGTTTTGTTCAGTGGACGATGGCTGTTGCTTTAGTTGGTATGGCAACTGGGCTTCCAATATAGTGTGGTGCTGTTGGCGGAGTCTCCAAATGGTTCCTCGTGGATGCTGGATTTAGAAGACTACAAAATGAGGATCAATCGTGCATCACAATCCTCTCACAATGACCAGCCATGTGGCCCTAGAGTGTTAGTGAGATATAGTTGACATGCCGAGTGTAAACAATTTCGTGGTGAATGTTCCTCTCCACCAGCTGGTAAAAATTTCAAAATAAGTTTCATGGCGGAACCATACAAGGTGGCAGCATGGTGACATACCTACAAACATAAATAAAAATACCATGTACATACTGTGTTTTTGTAAATGCGATGGACTAATGTCAAAATCGTACTGCGCCAAGAGTTGATGTATCAAAGTGCAAATCAGCTGTCCCGTGCTGCCACCTTGTATAGTTCCGCCATGACAAGTTTGAAGTCTGAATTTTTTTTTAATATTTGACAAAATATTCACCGCTTTGAGTACAGCTGTAGGAAAAAACGTTGATGAGTGATTTTGTACCGTCATGATTGCCGTAATACTTTTGCCCAGGCGCTATTACGTTACGATCAACTTCACCGTCTTACTAGTTTCCACATAATTACTTTAAAATTGAACCATTTTTGACAACGTACTCTAACTCTATGTAACGGCCGCTATATAGCGGCACCGCTTTCGAGGAAACCAATCCTTAAGATTATGGTTTCTTGCGTCCTTTATTCGCAATCCTTGTACAAACTGATCAAGGTATTTTGATTAAGAATGCATGCAAATTTTTGATTTTAAAGACGAAAATGGATGAGTATATTACCATGTCACCCGCACTTACACTAACTATAGTTAGAAACCGGATGGCGCCGAACTTTTTGGTTAAGCCTTAACGAAGAGCACCGTGAAGGACTATTGTTTTAACTTCAAAATTAAAATTCATCTTTATGTCGTATTTTACGACACATTTTAATGGTTGGTTGTACAGGTACAAAGGAATCGATATAGACTTCCATATATCAAAATCATCAGTACCAAGATAAATGTTGATTGAGTGAAATCGCCCATTTTTTATATACATATATAACATTTTGGAACTCATATTAAGACTCTTGATACAAATATGAAAAACTTTTTGGAAATGGGCGTGGCATCGCCCTTTTTATGGCTAAGCAATTTTCTATGTTTCGAGAGCCATTACTCGAAGAAAAATTACCGGATCGTAATAAGATTGGGTACACATATTTTCCAAATAGCAGGAAATATTTCTAGTAAAAATGGACGGGATCGGCTAAAGACTACGGCCACTTTTATATAAAAGATATTTTAAGGATCGTAGACTAGAATAATAAGATATACATATCTTAGCGAAAAATAGTTTTGTATCAATGATATTTCACTTACCAAGTTTTATTGTAAGAGGAAATTGGGAGAGAATTTGAAGATACATAGAAGATTAAAACACCCAACTAAATTTATTATGTTCAGTTTCAGTGTAAATTATGTTTCCCAACACTTTTTATCATTTCAAGGCAATATCTCGGGAATCGCTTATTCCTCATAGTCGTGTGAAACGTATACGGAGAGATGCTTTCGATGGTGTATCCAAACAGGGCCCCGAGTTCCAAAATGCCAGCGAACGTGTTAAGGAACATTTTCCTGGATGGGCTGATGATCAGGAAGATCCACAAATAATTTAACAAGTTTACTATAACAGCGACAAGGAGGTGCATTGTGTGGTGGCCATTATAAATATATTTTTATGTTTTTAAAATATTATTCAAATAAATATTTAACGTTCCGTTCATCTGTGTATTGCTATCTTAATGGACTACATTAGAAGGGTATGCTGTCTAGGCCGAAATACATTCGGTTCGACACTTGCAGTGAGTATAACTAAATTCTCCATAAATCTTCTGCAGTGCGTAAGCGACTTTACGAGTTTTTTTTTATTTATTTGTTAAGTGAAACCGATTGCCTACTCAGTCCGAAGTAAAAATTGTGGGCAAGTGTAGGTTAGGTTAAGGTGCGTACGTGGGTGTTACCCACATTTCCACTCGGAGACATTTTTGTCCATTGTGAGTGCCCTCAGTAAGTACAGGGTGGCGGCAAATTCATTTTGCCCGATTACCTCCTTGTGGCCCTAAACGAACCACTTGCTTTCCCTGATGAATCCAAGAAGAAGCGAGACGTCCACCTTCCCAACCTCTGCCAGGCTGTCGAAGAAGCGTGAGCCCAGAAATCTCAGCCTTTTTCTTTGAAGCGCCGGACATCGGTAGAGAAAGTGATAGATCGACTCCTCCACGTCCTCATCCTGACAGTCTCTGCATAGGGAGCTTGTTGATATTCGCCACCGCCGGACCATTGGTGCGATAGCACAATGACCTGTGATAACACCCGTAAGTACCCTCACCGCAGATTTTTTCAGTTTGAGAAGGAGGCTGGTGCCTTTCCTATCCTGAAGCTTACAAAAGGTAATAAAATTTGCTATAAACTGTGCATACAGCACTTTTTGGTAGGCCCTGCAGTTTCAAAGATAACGAACAATCATTACGGATTTTTTCAATTTTTTTGGTAAAGATATAAAAAAATTGTACTTTGCGAGGAAGGATCTCGATAACTTTTTATTTTTTTGCAGATTTTTTTTCTCTCTAAGCTCTGTTTTATTACAAAAAAATATGTTTTCATTCAACAAAATCGATGGACTAATACAAAAGTTATAAGCATTCAAGTAAATATATCCATTTAATACTTAAGTACCCTACTGGTACATATGTGTTAGTATTCGTATATCAGTTAGTTAGCAGGTAGAAGGGTTATTTCGTACAAGAAACTGTTAGTGTCGTTTTCTCAAACCCAGGTACATTTCAAGCAAGAGCATATTTTTAAGGCAGGTAGTGTTTTCTTTGTAGAACTAGGGAACCTTTTTGTCTAGGTAGGCTTGAATTTTTACTTGTTCTAAGTATAAATAATAGTACATGCGCCTTGTTCCTTCATAGTATCTGCAAGGTTCACCGGATACTGTTCAGTTTATAATTGCAGTTTATAACCCGTCATTTACTTAAAAATATAATACGAATAAAATGGCACGAGAGTTTGAGGGTACAAATGATCCAGATATGTTCTGTTTCATCTGCGGTCAATTTATCGTTAAAAGAATGCGACGTATGTTTTCAAAGTTTGAAAGTTACATACTATAAGTATTTTGGAATTGAGCCTAAAAGCAATGAAAAACCATGAACACCGAATACTGTGGGCACCACATGTCGAGTGGAATTGATTTTATCGGAAACCGGAATCAAAAGGTGAGTTGTACAATTTATGAATTTGCTCCCTTTTAACGCATAGCTGAAAAATTTCTGAAACTATCTATTTAGGTGACATATGAAATTTATTACATCAATGTGGAGGAGGAGTGGAGGGAACAAACCATGGCGCAACGATACAAGCTGATTATAAACTTTTTTTATTTGATTTGATACATCAACTTCCGGTGCGAATTTACAAACACAAAGTGCATGGAATTTTTATTTATATTTGTAGGTATGTCACCATGCTGCCACCTTGCATCATTCCGCTATGGAACAAACTTGCCATTCAGCGAACTGCTATATTTGTACTTCAAAAGTACTTGGGGTTGGAAAGTCGAGAAAAGTAACCTATGCGAGTATATCTACAGTGTCATCACCAGAACTAAATTCAACGGAAGCTACATTGCCGGAATCAAATTTAACTTTAGTACCGGCTCCAGTTTCATTGTCAACAGCAGTATCTGATTACGCGGCATCATGTTGCACTGGATTTCAAACGGAAAACGAAAGAAACTCTTTGTCACAAGCACAACTCAATGATTGTCAAAGGAAAAGGCCGAACTACACGCACTAAAGTACTTCCTCATAACACTTATACTTCGCAACTGATAGCTTGCTTAAATCAAACTGATTGTCGTACCTCAACTGTTGCTGCTTTTTATACTGTCTGGTTTCCTCGTTGACTTATTTCTAGGCGCTTCTATTTCTAGAATTTACTAGTTAGTCATCAGCTATAAAATTACCAACTATAACTACGTTTATAACTTCTTATATGCGCGTGTATATGTGAGTGATACTTGCACAAATGATTGCATACTTTCGGGAGTATCTCAGATATATGCATGTGGTTGTGCGTTGCTCTCCGCTGCTTGTATGGACATAAAGGGCCAATTATACATAGCAGGGCACAGCAACATTGCTCTCACAAACAATATCTGGTCAATGGGATTTGCGTGTACTTGATTAGACTACGCAGTGCATTGCATTGCATTGCATGAAAGTCTGTTGAATTTTGATTTTCATGTATGCGCTATGTGCGCGACTCTCTCACTTTTCGTGCTGTTGCAAAGAGTGAAAAAATGAGCGTCACTCTCAGAGAAAATCATATTGCTTCCTTGTGTTTGAGTATATTTTACATACAAATTTTATTTGTGTGTGTGTTTGCCCTTGTCAGCGTTAGTCTATGTACGCTACGTAAAGTATAATCAGCTCTATGCTTCACATGCTATGTACTGTTTTGTCATGCAATGCGCTGTAAGTATAATTAGACCTTATTGATTAATTTGGTTATGTGCATACGAGTCACAGCTTAGTATCGGCTTAGAGATGATAGTATCCCTTAGTGTTGCTAACATTCGTCACAATATTATAGAACTCGTCACGAACAAAAGGAGGACAGTGCAAAGATATTGCTGGTCTATTCAAACAGTTTGGTGAACCATATGATTCAAAAGAGTGGCGATTGTTCATAGAAGATAATAAATTAAGTTTAAAGGCCGTAGTATTGCATATTGGCAACCAAAATCCATCTATCCCGATCGCGCATGCAGTAAATACGAAGGAAGCGTATTAGATAATGCAGAAATTGCTCAAATTAATTAAATACGAAGAACATGATTGGAAAATATGTGCCGATCTTAAAGTCGTTAGAATGCTATGTGGTCTACAAAGTGGATACACAAAATACTGTTGCTTTCTATGCAAATGGAATAGCCGAGCTCGTCAAAACCGTTACGTCATAAAGGATTGGCCAGAACGAATAAAGTTACAATTTGGGGTGGATAACATAAAATACTCCCCACTTATGAAGAAGGAAAAATCAATTCTACCTCCGTTCCACATCAAGCTAGGCCTTATCAAAAACTTCGTCAAGGCTTTGGACAAAGAAGGCGAAGCTTTTCATCATTTGAAGACAATCTTTCCAGAGATTTCAGAAGCAAAGATAAAGGAAGGGATTTTTGTGGGACCGCAAATAAGGAATGACCAATAACCATTTCAAAGAACTACTGAAGGTCGTTAGTTCTCTTTTAGGCAAACACAAAAGTCCTAACTACGAGATGATAGTGAACAACTTAATCAAAAACTATGCGGAAATGGGTAAATAAAAAAACATATTTAAGACCGTTTTCTCAGTTAACTTTAAAACCTATCTGCCCGATAAACAAAAAATTTGTATGAAAATTTTTAAATTTACATGAGAATATATAGCCTGAATTCATCGTCCAGTTCCGAACAAACAAGAACGAGAAAAATGTAGACAAAAAATTTGTTCTAAATTGAAACATAAATACAGCCTAAGAAAATTATATATTAATGTGTCACTTATGTATTTATCTAATTTACTTTTTTATTTTCTTTCAGGAGTAAATATGTCTTTGAAAATCCATTTTCTACACTCCCATTTAAATTTTGGCGACGAAAGTGACGAGCATGGCGAAAGGTTTCACCAACAAATCAGAATGATTGAAAGTCGGTATCAAGGATTCTGGGATGTCGCTATGATGGGTGACTACTGTTGGTTTCTCATAAGAGAAACCGATCCTAATCTAAATAAGCGTCAAAACAAGACACATAACTTTTTCAATTATAAAATAAGATCATAGAGTTAAGACAGAATCATATGTACATATGCTATTATATGTGGGGTACTTAAGTTTTACTATATTGTATATATTTATTTGAATGCTTTTAACTTTTGTATTGGTTCATCGATTTTGTTGAGCGAAATCTTATTTTTTTTTTTTTTTTTTGTAATAAAACAGAGCTTGAAGAGAAAAAAGAAATCTTGAAAAAATAAAAGTTTTCGAGAACCTTCCTCCCAAAGTACAAATATTTTTATATTTTTACAAAAAAAATTTAAACAAGTAAAGGTGTCTAAGTTCGTGTGTAACCGAACATTATATACTCAGCGTGAGCTTCAATTGTACATTTCATTTTAGATAAATTACTTTCCTACATAACACGTGGCACCGCCCGTTTAAAAGAAAAATGTCTCCCCATTTCCTCTTACAATAAAACTTGATAAGTGAAATATTATTGAATCAAAACTATTTTTTGCTAAGTTATAGGTTATTATTCTAGTCTACGACCCTTTCAAACCTTTTAAACTTGTTTTATATCTAAGTTGCCGTGGTCTTTAACCGATCCCGTCTGTTTTTAATAGAAATATTTTCTGCTATAATAATTTTTCTTCGATTTATGGCTCCCAAAACATAGAAAATTGCTTATACAAAAAGGGGCAGTGCCACACCCATTTCTTCAAATCCAAGTGTTTTCCAATTTAATGTTCTAATTCAATTTAGAAAGTAAAATTCTATTGATACAAAACTCTTTTTCGCTAAGATATAGCTTATTATTTTCGTCTACGACCCTTTTAAAAATCTTTTATATAAAAGTGGGCGTGGTCTGGAACCGATCTCGTCCATTTTTTCTATAAATATTTCTTGCTATAGGAAATTTTTTGTACCCAATTTCATTAAGATCCGTTAATATTTCTTCGAGTTATGGCTCCCGAAACATAGAAAATTGCTTAGTCATAAAAGGGGTGGTGCCACGCCCATTTTTTTAAATTTGAAGTTTTTCCTATTTATTGTTATAAATCCACTTGGGAAATGAAATACCATTGTTATAAAGCTCTTTTTTGCAAAGATATAGCTAATTTTATTCGTCCACGACCCTTTTAAAAATCTTTTATATAAAAGTGAACCGATTGCGTTAATTTTTCTTAAAAGCATTCCTTATAGTAAATGCATCCTCTATGCCGAATTTTGTTACGATAGGTTTAACGATTTTTGATTTATGATTAATAATACTTGTAAAATTGATTTTATCACAAGTGGGGGGTGCCACGCCCGTTTTAAAAAGTTTTTTCAAATTTTTATCAAGAGTCTCAATATCAGTCCACATGCCAAGTTTCAGCATTCTAGGTGTATTATTTACTAAATAATCAGGTTTTTTGTGTTTTCCAAAATGTTATATATATAAAAAGTGGGCGTGGTTATCATCAGATTTCGCTCATTTTCAATACCAATCTATTCTGGGTCCAGATAAGCTCGTGTACAAAATTTGGCGAAGATATCTCAATATTTACTAAAGTTATCGTGTTAACGGAGAGACGGACGGGCATGGCTCAATCAAATTTTTTTTCGATACTGTAGATTTTGATATATGGAAGTAAATATCTATCTCGATTCCTTTATACCTGTACAACCAACCATTATCCAAAGCACGCTGAATATAAAAATCCGTAATGATTGTTCGTTATCTTTGAATCTGCAGGCCTAGCAAAAAGTGTTGTATTCACAGTTTATAGAAAATTTTATTACCTTTGAAAAGCTTCAAACTGTTTTGGAATTGCTCAATTCGATCTTGAGATATATATGATTAAGTGGAACCAATTTTTTTTTGTTTTTTTTTTTTTTTGTTTGAAAAAACGTTTATGCGTAAATATCTCAAAAACGTTACCATAGAATTAAAAATAACCTTGATTTTCGGAATCAGGGGGTGATTTTACATAGGAATTTCATAATGGGGTCTCTGGGGCATTTTGTCTGTAAACCAGTGTTATTAATTACACTGTGCTACAGTGAAAATACACTAATCAAGTGACCTAGCTAAGATTGTTTAGCTAGTCAAGTGTAACACGAAACGGTATTTGAAAAATCCGCTATACCCTCAAATTTTTTTTATTGTTAAAATCCGTTATTCCATGGTTGTCGGCACATAAAAGTTCCTAGAGGGGCTATTTTTGAACCGATTTCAATTTTTCCAACGGTTTCGGAAAGTTAAATAATGGTGTTCTTAATATATAAACAGCAGTTTGTTAGTTTATAAGGTATAAGAAGAAATTTTTCCACTTAAATCTGAAATTTTCGTAAATTTTTTTAATTGATATTAGAGAAAAATTGTAAGTTTACAAACGGCGATGGTTACTAGGACATGTTTCTGAATTTCACTTCTTCATCAGCTAGCTTTTCGGGAGCTGAGCGTTGAACTCGAATATCCAACATTCATATCAGTGCAAGCCTTTAGCTGCTAAGCCATATGAAAATTTTTTTATTTTTTCGAGTTTGACGCCATTTTTTAGGTACAATTCGAAAAATATGCTTTAATTACAACTCAGTCCGAAGTAAAAATTGTGGGCAAGTGTAGGTTAGGTTAAGGTGCGTACGTGGGTGTTACCCACATTTCCACTCGGAGACATTTTTGTCCATTGTGAGTGCCCTCAGTAAGTACAGGGTGGCGGCAAATTCATTTTGCCCGATTACCTCCTTGTGGCCCTAAACGAACCACTTGCTTTCCCTGATGAATCCAAGAAGAAGCGAGACGTCCACCTTCCCAACCTCTGCCAGGCTGTCGAAGAAGCGTGAGCCCAGAAATCTCAGCCTTTTTCTTTGAAGCGCCGGACATCGGTAGAGAAAGTGATAGATCGACTCCTCCACGTCCTCATCCTGACAGTCTCTGCATAGGGAGCTTGTTGATATTCGCCACCGCCGGACCATTGGTGCGATAGCACAATGACCTGTGATAACACCCGTAAGTACCCTCACCGCAGATTTTTTCAGTTTGAGAAGGAGGCTGGTGCCTTTCCTATCCTGAAGCTTACAAAAGGTAATAAAATTTGCTATAAACTGTGCATACAGCACTTTTTGGTAGGCCCTGCAGTTTCAAAGATAACGAACAATCATTACGGATTTTTTCAATTTTTTTGGTAAAGATATAAAAAAATTGTACTTTGCGAGGAAGGATCTCGATAACTTTTTATTTTTTTGCAGATTTTTTTTCTCTCTAAGCTCTGTTTTATTACAAAAAAATATGTTTTCATTCAACAAAATCGATGGACTAATACAAAAGTTATAAGCATTCAAGTAAATATATCCATTTAATACTTAAGTACCCTACTGGTACATATGTGTTAGTATTCGTATATCAGTTAGTTAGCAGGTAGAAGGGTTATTTCGTACAAGAAACTGTTAGTGTCGTTTTCTCAAACCCAGGTACATTTCAAGCAAGAGCATATTTTTAAGGCAGGT
This sequence comes from Eurosta solidaginis, assembly GCF_040869045.1. Lineage (NCBI taxonomy): Eukaryota > Metazoa > Arthropoda > Insecta > Diptera > Tephritidae > Eurosta > Eurosta solidaginis. Next base: position 171,159,563 of record NC_090321.1, on the reverse strand, counting down.
AGTGTTTTCTTTGTAGAACTAGGGAACCTTTTTGTCTAGGTAGGCTTGAATTTTTACTTGTTCTAAGTATAAATAATAGTACATGCGCCTTGTTCCTTCATAGTATCTGCAAGGTTCACCGGATACTGTTCAGTTTATAATTGCAGTTTATAACCCGTCATTTACTTAAAAATATAATACGAATAAAATGGCACGAGAGTTTGAGGGTACAAATGATCCAGATATGTTCTGTTTCATCTGCGGTCAATTTATCGTTAAAAGAATGCGACGTATGTTTTCAAAGTTTGAAAGTTACATACTATAAGTATTTTGGAATTGAGCCTAAAAGCAATGAAAAACCATGAACACCGAATACTGTGGGCACCACATGTCGAGTCGAATTGATTTTATCGGAAACCGGAATCAAAAGGTGAGTTGTACAATTTATGAATTTGCTCCCTTTTAACGCATAGCTGAAAAATTTCTGAAACTATCTATTTAGGTGACATATGAAATTTATTACATCAATGTGGAGGAGGAGTGGAGGGAACAAACCATGGCGCAACGATACAAGCTGATTATAAACTTTTTTTATTTGATTTGATACATCAACTTCCGGTGCGAATTTACAAACACAAAGTGCATGGAATTTTTATTTATATTTGTAGGTATGTCACCATGCTGCCACCTTGCATCATTCCGCTATGGAACAAACTTGCCATTCAGCGAACTGCTATATTTGTACTTCAAAAGTACTTGGGGTTGGAAAGTCGAGAAAAGTAACCTATGCGAGTATATCTACAGTGTCATCACCAGAACTAAATTCAACGGAAGCTACATTGCCGGAATCAAATTTAACTTTAGTACCGGCTCCAGTTTCATTGTCAACAGCAGTATCTGATTACGCGGCATCATGTTGCACTGGATTTCAAACGGAAAACGAAAGAAACTCTTTGTCACAAGCACAACTCAATGATTGTCAAAGGAAAAGGCCGAACTACACGCACTAAAGTACTTCCTCATAACACTTATACTTCGCAACTGATAGCTTGCTTAAATCAAACTGATTGTCGTACCTCAACTGTTGCTGCTTTTTATACTGTCTGGTTTCCTCGTTGACTTATTTCTAGGCGCTTCTATTTCTAGAATTTACTAGTTAGTCATCAGCTATAAAATTACCAACTATAACTACGTTTATAACTTCTTATATGCGCGTGTATATGTGAGTGATACTTGCACAAATGATTGCATACTTTCGGGAGTATCTCAGATATATGCATGTGGTTGTGCGTTGCTCTCCGCTGCTTGTATGGACATAAAGGGCCAATTATACATAGCAGGGCACAGCAACATTGCTCTCACAAACAATATCTGGTCAATGGGATTTGCGTGTACTTGATTAGACTACGCAGTGCATTGCATTGCATTGCATGAAAGTCTGTTGAATTTTGATTTTCATGTATGCGCTATGTGCGCGACTCTCTCACTTTTCGTGCTGTTGCAAAGAGTGAAAAAATGAGCGTCACTCTCAGAGAAAATCATATTGCTTCCTTGTGTTTGAGTATATTTTACATACAAATTTTATTTGTGTGTGTGTTTGCCCTTGTCAGCGTTAGTCTATGTACGCTACGTAAAGTATAATCAGCTCTATGCTTCACATGCTATGTACTGTTTTGTCATGCAATGCGCTGTAAGTATAATTAGACCTTATTGATTAATTTGGTTATGTGCATACGAGTCACAGCTTAGTATCGGCTTAGAGATGATAGTATCCCTTAGTGTTGCTAACATTCGTCACAATATTATAGAACTCGTCACGAACAAAAGGAGGACAGTGCAAAGATATTGCTGGTCTATTCAAACAGTTTGGTGAACCATATGATTCAAAAGAGTGGCGATTGTTCATAGAAGATAATAAATTAAGTTTAAAGGCCGTAGTATTGCATATTGGCAACCAAAATCCATCTATCCCGATCGCGCATGCAGTAAATACGAAGGAAGCGTATTAGATAATGCAGAAATTGCTCAAATTAATTAAATACGAAGAACATGATTGGAAAATATGTGCCGATCTTAAAGTCGTTAGAATGCTATGTGGTCTACAAAGTGGATACACAAAATACTGTTGCTTTCTATGCAAATGGAATAGCCGAGCTCGTCAAAACCGTTACGTCATAAAGGATTGGCCAGAACGAATAAAGTTACAATTTGGGGTGGATAACATAAAATACTCCCCACTTATGAAGAAGGAAAAATCAATTCTACCTCCGTTCCACATCAAGCTAGGCCTTATCAAAAACTTCGTCAAGGCTTTGGACAAAGAAGGCGAAGCTTTTCATCATTTGAAGACAATCTTTCCAGAGATTTCAGAAGCAAAGATAAAGGAAGGGATTTTTGTGGGACCGCAAATAAGGAATGACCAATAACCATTTCAAAGAACTACTGAAGGTCGTTAGTTCTCTTTTAGGCAAACACAAAAGTCCTAACTACGAGATGATAGTGAACAACTTAATCAAAAACTATGCGGAAATGGGTAAATAAAAAAACATATTTAAGACCGTTTTCTCAGTTAACTTTAAAACCTATCTGCCCGATAAACAAAAAATTTGTATGAAAATTTTTAAATTTACATGAGAATATATAGCCTGAATTCATCGTCCAGTTCCGAACAAACAAGAACGAGAAAAATGTAGACAAAAAATTTGTTCTAAATTGAAACATAAATACAGCCTAAGAAAATTATATATTAATGTGTCACTTATGTATTTATCTAATTTACTTTTTTATTTTCTTTCAGGAGTAAATATGTCTTTGAAAATCCATTTTCTACACTCCCATTTAAATTTTGGCGACGAAAGTGACGAGCATGGCGAAAGGTTTCACCAACAAATCAGAATGATTGAAAGTCGGTATCAAGGATTCTGGGATGTCGCTATGATGGGTGACTACTGTTGGTTTCTCATAAGAGAAACCGATCCTAATCTAAATAAGCGTCAAAACAAGACACATAACTTTTTCAATTATAAAATAAGATCATAGAGTTAAGACAGAATCATATGTACATATGCTATTATATGTGGGGTACTTAAGTTTTACTATATTGTATATATTTATTTGAATGCTTTTAACTTTTGTATTGGTTCATCGATTTTGTTGAGCGAAATCTTATTTTTTTTTTTTTTTTTTTGTAATAAAACAGAGCTTGAAGAGAAAAAAGAAATCTTGAAAAAATAAAAGTTTTCGAGAACCTTCCTCCCAAAGTACAAATATTTTTATATTTTTACAAAAAAAATTTAAACAAGTAAAGGTGTCTAAGTTCGTGTGTAACCGAACATTATATACTCAGCGTGAGCTTCAATTGTACATTTCATTTTAGATAAATTACTTTCCTACATAACACGTGGCACCGCCCGTTTAAAAGAAAAATGTCTCCCCATTTCCTCTTACAATAAAACTTGATAAGTGAAATATTATTGAATCAAAACTATTTTTTGCTAAGTTATAGGTTATTATTCTAGTCTACGACCCTTTCAAACCTTTTAAACTTGTTTTATATCTAAGTTGCCGTGGTCTTTAACCGATCCCGTCTGTTTTTAATAGAAATATTTTCTGCTATAATAATTTTTCTTCGATTTATGGCTCCCAAAACATAGAAAATTGCTTATACAAAAAAGGGGCAGTGCCACACCCATTTCTTCAAATCCAAGTGTTTTCCAATTTAATGTTCTAATTCAATTTAGAAAGTAAAATTCTATTGATACAAAACTCTTTTTCGCTAAGATATAGCTTATTATTCTAGTCTACGACCCTTTTAAACTGGTTTTATATCTAAGTTGCCGTGGTCTTTAACCGATCCCGGCCATTTTTAATAGAAATATTTTCTGCTATAATAATTTTTCTTCGATTTATGGCTCCCAAAACATAGAAAATTGCTTATACAAAAAAGGGGCAGTGCCACACCCATTTCTTCAAATCCAAGTGTTTTCCAATTTAATGTTCTAATTCAATTTAGAAAGTAAAATTCTATTGATACAAAACTCTTTTTCGCTAAGATATAGCTTATTATTTTCGTCTACGACCCTTTTAAAAATCTTTTATATAAAAGTGGGCGTGGTCTGGAACCGATCTCGTCAATTTTTTCTATAAATATTTCTTGCTATAGGAAATTTTTTGTACCCAATTTCATTAAGATCCGTTAATATTTCTTCGAGTTATGGCTCCCGAAACATAGAAAATTGCTTAGTCATAAAAGGGGTGGTGCCACGCCCATTTTTTTAAATTTGAAGTTTTTCCTATTTATTGTTATAAATCCACTTGGGAAATGAAATACCATTGTTATAAAGCTCTTTTTTGCAAAGATATAGCTAATTTTATTCGTCCACGACCCTTTTAAAAATCTTTTATATAAAAGTGAACCGATTGCGTTAATTTTTCTTAAAAGCATTCCTTATAGTAAATGCATCCTCTATGCCGAATTTTGTTACGATAGGTTTAACGATTTTTGATTTATGATTAATAATACTTGTAAAATTGATTTTATCACAAGTGGGGGGTGCCACGCCCGTTTTAAAAAGTTTTTTCAAATTTTTATCAAGAGTCTCAATATCAGTCCACATGCCAAGTTTCAGCATTCTAGGTGTATTATTTACTAAATAATCAGGTTTTTTGTGTTTTCCAAAATGTTATATATATAAAAAGTGGGCGTGGTTATCATCAGATTTCGCTCATTTTCAATACCAATCTATTCTGGGTCCAGATAAGCTCGTGTACAAAATTTGGCGAAGATATCTCAATATTTACTAAAGTTATCGTGTTAACGGAGAGACGGACGGGCATGGCTCAATCAAATTTTTTTTCGATACTGTAGATTTTGATATATGGAAGTAAATATCTATCTCGATTCCTTTATACCTGTACAACCAACCATTATCCAAAGCACGCTGAATATAAAAATCCGTAATGATTGTTCGTTATCTTTGAATCTGCAGGCCTAGCAAAAAGTGTTGTATTCACAGTTTATAGAAAATTTTATTACCTTTGAAAAGCTTCAAACTGTTTTGGAATTGCTCAATTCGATCTTGAGATATATATGATTAAGTGGAACCAATTTTTTTTTGTTTTTTTTTTTTTTTGTTTGAAAAAACGTTTATGCGTAAATATCTCAAAAACGTTACCATAGAATTAAAAATAACCTTGATTTTCGGAATCAGGGGGTGATTTTACATAGGAATTTCATAATGGGGTCTCTGGGGCATTTTGTCTGTAAACCAGTGTTATTAATTACACTGTGCTACAGTGAAAATACACTAATCAAGTGACCTAGCTAAGATTGTTTAGCTAGTCAAGTGTAACACGAAACGGTATTTGAAAAATCCGCTATACCCTCAAATTTTTTTTATTGTTAAAATCCGTTATTCCATGGTTGTCGGCACATAAAAGTTCCTAGAGGGGCTATTTTTGAACCGATTTCAATTTTTCCAACGGTTTCGGAAAGTTAAATAATGGTGTTCTTAATATATAAACAGCAGTTTGTTAGTTTATAAGGTATAAGAAGAAATTTTTCCACTTAAATCTGAAATTTTCGTAAATTTTTTTAATTGATATTAGAGAAAAATTGTAAGTTTACAAACGGCGATGGTTACTAGGACATGTTTCTGAATTTCACTTCTTCATCAGCTAGCTTTTCGGGAGCTGAGCGTTGAACTCGAATATCCAACATTCATATCAGTGCAAGCCTTTAGCTGCTAAGCCATATGAAAATTTTTTTATTTTTTCGAGTTTGACGCCATTTTTTAGGTACAATTCGAAAAATATGCTTTAATTACAACAAAAATTATTGTTCTACTATTAATTCTGAGTAAAACTAGACCTTATTTATTGAAAAATGTTAAAAATTGACGAAGTTACAACGCTTTTTCGAAAACAAGAATTTCAACCTTTTTACCACCCACTGCATAGCAACGTATGGTTGACATGCTTGGTCGACCGGCCAGCGGTAAAACTGCATGATATCACCTCATGATAGCGACCTTTTCAGCACAACAACAGCAACAAGTGATTCCATTGATGTCAAAGGTATCATTGACCTAAACGGAACTTTAAAGGTTACTTCATTTTCGGATGTTAAGTATCTGTCAATTCTTAACTACACTTGACTAGGTAAACAATTTTAGCTAGGTCACTTGATGAGTGTATTTACTTTTTTTTTTTTGTAGCACTGTGTTATTTGACGGGGGTATCCAATAGTTGATACCTGAGCTTCATATATTATTTAATTTAGACGATGAAAGAAGTGAGAGTGGGGGTTGAATTTGGAGTGTGAATGTGTTTGGTAGTTTGAGGAAGAAGAAGAACTATAAGGGAATGTGGATAACGAAAATGAGGGCAGGACAGGAATAAGACGGAGAAATGGAAAAAAGGTTGTAGTCTTCGATAATGTGGAGTGATAGGGTGGAGGGAGGTCGACTTTTCAAACGTAGGCAACCACTTTTGGGCAGGACAACGCCTGCCGGTTACGCTAGTTTTAAATTGAATTAAAACATACAATTTTAGAGCGTTCAAAAATTTTTTCAAAAACGAGTGTTAGCGTAGAGTAAAGTAGCGTGGTTTCGAAGGTGCAAGTGCGCTGACTCTTGCCTCGAGGACAGCAGGTTCGTTTTATACTCATTCACCACCAAACCCATCAGAAAAACTCACTGGATGATGGCTTATATGTGCGAAGTGAGAAAGTTGGATCAAAAAGAGAAATAATGCTGTTAAGAATTAAGGCTCCATTACTGATACTTAGCATAGACTTGATGGCTTGCGAACTGTCACTTACAGTTCTGTTAAATGAACATTGCATGTTACTGATTACTCAAAACTTAACTTGACTTAGAAGTCTGTTGAATTTTGATTTTCTATGTAAGTTCTAAGTGAAGTTTACATTTTGAGATGCCATTTGTTTGTTTCCATTTCATTTTGACATTTTGTCATACAAATTGACATTTATTTAAAAATAAATTTCAACGCTGATTATGATACCAGATTTTATGCGCCAAGTGGAGTATAATCGTGGCTAAGTTGCCAAGTTTACGCCAAGTCAAGTCAAGTCTATGCCAGGCATGCTTAACCAACGAAACGATATCATTTCGTTACGATAATCAACGTTAATAAACGAAACGAAGTCATTTCGTTTCGTTTATTAACGTTAAGATCGTCAAATTAACGAAATGATTTCGTTTCGTTTTCTGCCATATCAAAACGAAATCAAATCGTTTATGTTGATTATTAATTTCAAACTATGCTGGCAAAGCTGATTGATGGCGGAGTCATTAAAGGTGAAAGCATTATCCAAGCTGATTGCAACTTTTCTCATGAATTTTGACAGTACGAACATTTCTCAGAGTATTTTTGACATTACCACCAACGAATTACACAAACAAATTACATAGAGTTTGTGTGTGTATGTGCGCTCGTTGTTGCCACCTTACGGCTTCACCATGGCTATAGCATTGCCAGCACAATTCAAACATAAAGTATCACGTTTTCGTTAACGTTTTTAACGTTAACGAAAGCTTTTCGTTTCGGTTAAAAACGAGATACAATTTATCTTGATAATTTCTTTATCGATAATATTTCGAAGTGTTTCAACGGAAACGGTGGAAATTTTTTGATAAACGATTAGCTTAACGTTAAGGTGCATCCCTGGTCTATGCTAAGTGTCAGTAATGGGGGCTTTAACCTGATGGAAATTAGTGGTTTTTATACTCAGCGTGCTTTGCACACAGAGTATATTAACTTTGATTGGATAAAGGTTTGTTGTACATGTATAAAGGAATCGAGATATGTATATACAGACCTCCATATATCAAAATCATCAGTATCGAAAAAAAATTTCATTGAGCCATGTCCGTTCGTCCGTCCGTCCGTCCGTCAACACGATAACTTGAGTAAGTAATGAGATATCTTCCCCAAATTTAGTACACGAGCTTATGTGGACCCAGAATAGATTGGTATTGAAAATGAGCGAAATCGGATAATAACCACGCCCACTTTTTATATATATAACATTTTGGAAAACATAAGAAACCTGATTATTTAGTAAATAATACACCTAGAATGTTGAAATTTGACATGTGGAATGAGACTCTTGATAAAAATTTGAAAACATGTTTTAAAATAGGCGTGGCACCGCCCACTTGTGATAAAATCAATTTTACAAATATTATTAATCATAAATCAAAAATCGTTAAACCTATCGTAACAAAATTCGGCAGAGAGGTTGCATTTACTATAAGGAATGCTTTTAAGAAAAATTAACGCAATCGGTTAAGGACCACGCTCACTTTTATATAAAAGATTTTTAAAAGGGTCGTGGACGAATAAAATAAGCTATATCTTTTCAAAAAAGAGCTTTATATCAATGGTGTTTCATTTCCCAAGTGGATTTATAACAATAAATAGGAAAAACTTCAAATTTTAAAAAATAGACGTGCCTTCGCCCCTTTTATGACTAAGCAATTTTCTGTGTTTCGGGAGCCATAACTCGAAGAAAAATGAAGGGATCATAATAAAGTTGGGTACACATATTTTCCTTATAGCAGAAAATATTTCTATTAAAAATGGCCGGGATCGGTTAAAGACCACAGCAACTTAGATATAAAACCAGTTTAAAAGGGTCGTAGACTAGAATAATAAGTTATAACTGAGCAAAAAATAGTTTTGAATCAATGATACTTCACTTATGAAAGTTTACTGTAAGAGGAAATAGGGAGACATTTTTCTTTTAAACGGGCGGTGCCATGTGTTATGTAGAAAAGTAATTTATCTGAAATGAAATGTACAATTGAAGCTCACGCTGATTATATAATGTTCGGTTACAACCATTCTTAGGCACCTTTACTTGTTTTAAATTAATGGAGAACCATAATAAAATTTTAACAAACATGGAAGAAGTACAAGAAAGGTTGTCGGATGTAAACGAACTTCATATACTCAGATAGAGATACATCGTACAGTTCCTTTAGTTCAGTTTTTTGGCCCTAAGCATTATCGAAAGAGGAGTTTTTATTTAATGACTTTGATTCTTTTGTAAGAAGTATTCCTCTTTGTACGGGCAAAAAGTTTAAAAATGTTCTTCACAGTAGGGCAATTCTTCTCCATTGCTCAAAAGAGGTTGCCACACCCATTTAAAAATGTTTAAGTTACTTCAATCGGTCTTCGAGTTATGGCTCCAGAAACGGTAGCCAATGTATGATCAAATAAGGGGCGGTGCCACGCCCGTTTATAAAGATTGTTGCCATTCACTTAATTGTTATACATAAACTTTAGAAGAGACATAGCGTATTAACACCTTTTTATAATGTTTTGTCGGGCATGGCTCTCGAAAATAACAACAAACCCGATCCTGGGCATTTTTAATGGAAATGTGCCACGCTTTAACGTTAGGTTATCTGCCCAAGAGTTTGGAAATTAATTACCTACATACATACAAAAAAACAATTTGAGGGTGCGGTACCGCTTTTTCATAAACTTTTATTTTTTCATGCAAAATATGTGCAGTCTAATGTACATATATAAATATGTATATATATGCGATAGGCAATGTTGGTCTAATGGCGTTTTCTTTTCTGGAAGAATCAAGTTGCCCTTTTAAATCCTAACTTTTAACCTAAGTCCCCTGGCGATCTGCAAAATAGCTCAATTAATACGTAATAGTCCCCTTTTCTTATTCAGTAGGAAACATTTTGCGAAAGGAGCACGCAAACTTACGATAAGGCTGAGAAAAACCAACCGGATGACATGATTTTCAGAAAAGAAAACGCCATAGGAATCTAATATTCTTTGATTTGCGTGTCGAAAGCTTTTTACAATTTTGACAAATTTTCTGTATCAACTTACTGACAATGAGAGTGATAATTAAAAAGTCAACACTCACTCACAGTAGGTAAAATATTCTCAATACTGTGCTAATATTAATTACAATAGAATTTATTTGATTTGTTTTATGACACTTTGAACTACATATTAAAATTTGAAAATATACTTGCGTACATAGGTAAGCCAATATTAAGGAAATTATGTGAAGAGGAGTAGAAGTCGAGGCATGCGAACGCGAATTCCTTTGTAAGAGCAACACTTTACTACATTTTAACTTCGTGCACTATGCTGAGTTCTAGTTATTCCTAGCTAAGTTTCCTCCAAACGTCTTTTTCTGGTATTTTACTATGCACATTCCTTGCCAAGTACTATCGTTAACGCATGTGGACGAACATCTCGCCACTATACGCATAAAATCACAATGGTTTAATATTTAATTCATCTGCGTCCATGCACAGCCGGTGGAGAAGGACGATGACTCGAAGGACGCATTCTACCAGCGCCTAGAAGGCACATTCGAGCGCTGCGCTAGTCACGATATAAAAGCCGGGTTAAATGAACTTGACGTCAAATAGGCAAGGAAGGTGTTCTTGGTCCACGGTCGGAAAGTTCAACCTCCACAATAAAACCTCCTACTTAGGCTGATCGACTTCGCCGGTGCTAAAAAACGCGGTAGGGCCAGCACTAGGTTTAAGCATCAGAGCTTACATCAAACTTGATGGCTGTCCCCCGAAATACATGTTACCAAATCGACTACGTTGTGATTCGAGGATCTAAAATGGAGCCGGATCACGCAACGAAACAAAAAACTTAAGGGAAGTAAGACCTCGAAAGGCTTCAAACACAGCAGACTGCCAGTGATTTCGCAACTCGACTATCACACCTGCTCTTCTAGAGCACAAGTTAGCCCGACGGAATGCAATGGGAAAATATATCTGAAATACTGAAAGAAAGTACGCTGCCTACATTAAAAGCACACGCGACAAGAAAGTGTGTGAATGCTACCGCGGGTTGAGAAGAGAAGCGAGATAACTTCACAGGGGGGAAAAGGCAGAGCTCCAAAGGCGTTAGTGCGAGGAAACTGAACTGCTATCCACCAGGAATAAAACCAATAAAATTAGGCGACAGACAGAAGATTTTAACCTTGGGATAAAATCTGGTAAAAACGAAATCGGGGGCCTGGTAACGGATGTCCATAGAGTGCTTAGATTATGGGGGGAACACTTTTCTGTGCACTTAACAAGGCCGCGGGATTACCTGCGGAGCTCTTCAAGTAAGTAGTAAGACGTATTAATCAACTTCTGTGCAAAATTTGGTAGGACGAGTGAATGCCCGACGATTGGAATCTAGGTGTCCATTGCACAGTCCACAAGAAGGGGAACCCTGCAAACTGCGCCAACTATAAAGGAATCAACCATCTTGGTTTGGCATATAAAATCCTGTCAAACGTGTTGTGCGAAAGATTGAAGCCCACCATGAATCGGCTGATTGGGCCTTCTCAGTGCGACTTCAGACCTAGTAAATTAATCATCGACCATATTTTTACTATACGCCAAATCCTGGAAAAATCCGCAAAAAAATTATTGGCACACATCACTAGCGCGAAAAGGAGCTGCCTATAAGCCGCCGTGTCTGAATTTAGTTTCACCGCAAAACTTATACGGCCGTAAAAGAAGGATATTGGCAACCACGCTACTGTTGATAGGCATAGATTTTAAATAATAAGGCACTTCGTTCATTTGGAAACAAGTCTTAACAGAAACAAAAACGTCAGCCTTGATATCTTGTCAATAAATGCAACTTTGCACTAAGTAAGCAATTGAGAAGTAAAGTCCACTCTCGCTAAACGTAAATCATGTTTTACGGGTACGGTACCCGTCCTAATATATGGCTCAGAAGCATGGACATTGTCAACATCCGCCTGGCTCTGGAAGTGCTCCCGATAAAAGTAGTTCGAACAAGTAAGGAAAGCTGAGTTCGGTTGTAACTGAACATTACATACTCAGCTGAGAGCTTTGGAGACAAAATAAGGGAAAATCACCATGTAGGAAAATGAACCTAGGGTAACCATGGAATGTGTTTTTATGACATTGGTATCAAATGAAAGGTGTTAATGGGTATTTTAAAAAGGAGTCGGCCTTAGTTCTATTGGTGGGCCCCTTTTCGAAATATCGCCATAAAGGTGGACCAGGGGTGACTCTTGAATGTGTTTGTACGATATGGGTATCAAATGAAAGGTGTTAATGAGGGTTTTAAAAGGGAGTGAACCTTAGTTGTATATGTGAAGGCGTTTTCGAGATGTCAGACCAGGGTGACCCAGAACATCATATGTCGGGTACCGCTCATTTATTTTGGGCTTTGGAATTCGCCCTGCAGAAATTTTTCATTTTCTTCTACCTAATAAGGTAGATGTCACACCCATTTTACAAAGTTTTTCTACAGTTATATTTTGCGTCAAATAACCAATCACCATGTTTCATCCCTTTTTCGTATTTTGTGTAGAATTATGGCATTTCTTTCATTTTTCGAAATTTTCGATATCAAAAAATTTAGCGTAGTCCGATTTCAGCTAACATAAATCGCTTAGCTCTCCATATTGATTCTCTAAACGAATTTGCGAATATGAACATGCGATCACAAGAGCGATTGTTTATTTATACATGCCTTTGTGTTGGAGCTGTTTTGTTTTGCCACAAAGGGTTAAGAAGTTAAGCACGTGATCAATGTTGCATACTTTTAGGCGCACTCTTGCTTTTGGCTTTTGGTTAGATTAGCGAACGCTTTGCTATAACAAACACGTCACAACCAGGTTTTCATATAGATGCGTCTAACGCAATTTTAGCTGTGTTTTTTATACTCAGCGTGCTTTGCACACAGAGTATATTAACTTTGTTGGATAATGGTTGGTTGTACAGGTATAAAGGAATCGAGATAGATGTAGACTTCCATATATCAAAATCATCAGTATCGAAAAAAAATTTGATTGATCCATGTCCGTCCGTCCGTCCGTTAACACGATAACTTGAGTAAGTATTGAGATATCTTCGCCAAATTTGGTACACGAGCTTATCTGGACCCAGAATAGATTGGTATTGAAAATGAGCGAAATCTGATGATAACCACGCCCACTTTTTATATATATAACATTTTGGAAAACACAAAAAACCTGATTATTTAGTAAATAATACACCTAGAATGCTGAAACTTGGCATGTGGACTGATATTGAGACTCTTGATAAAAATTTGAAAAAACTTTTTAAAACGGGCGTGGCACCCCCCACTTGTGATAAAATCAATTTTACAAGTATTATTAATCATAAATCAAAAATCGTTAAACCTATCGTAACAAAATTCGGCATAGAGGATGCATTTACTATAAGGAATGCTTTTTAGAAAAATTAACGCAATCGGTTCACTTTTATATAAAAGATTTTTAAAAGGTCGTGGACGAATAAAATTAGCTATATCTTTGCAAAAAAGAGCTTTATAACAATGGTATTTCATTTCCCAAGTGGATTTATAACAATAAATGGGAAAAACTTCAAATTTTAAAAAATGGGCGTGGCACCACCCCTTTTATGACTAAGCAATTTTCTATGTTTCGGGAGCCATAACTCGAAGAAATATTAACGGATCTTAATGAAATTTGGTACAAAAAATTTCCTATAGCAAGAAATATTTATAGAAAAAATGGACGAGATCGGTTCCAGACCACGCCCACTTTTATATAAAAGATTTTTAAAAGGGTCGTAGACGAAAATAATAAGCTATATCTTAGCGAAAAAGAGTTTTGTATCAATAGAATTTTACTTTCTAAATTGAATTAGAACATTAAATTGGAAAACACTTGGATTTGAAGAAATGGGTGTGGCACTGCCCCTTTTTTGTATAAGCAATTTTCTATGTTTTGGGAGCCATAAATCGAAGAAAAATTATTATAGCAGAAAATATTTCTATTAAAAATGGCCGGGATCGGTTAAAGACCACGGCAACTTAGATATAAAACCAGTTTAAAAGGGTCGTAGACTAGAATAATAAGCTATAACTTAGCAAAAAATAGTTTTGAATCAATATTTCACTTATCAAGTTGTATTGTAAAAGAAACTGGGGAGACATTTTTTTTTTTAACAGGCGGTGCCACGTGTTATGTAGAATAGTAATTTATCTGAAATGAAATGTACAATTAAAGCTCACGCTGAGTATATAATGTTCGGTTAGACCCGAACTTAGACACCTTTACTTGTTTTTTTTTTACATCTATAGACGTTTACGCTTAAATTTTATATGGAAAATTAGTACTACTAAATTTCAATACGAACTATACTCAGATGTATCTGAAATATGTGTCTATGTTTCACCTCTACACTAATTCTATGTATCACCTCTTAAAATGGTGCGGGTCCACAATGCATCGCAACTGATTCAGCTATATGTTATACACTATGGCCATCAGAGGGTTGTGTCTCCGCTTTTCGTTACACCTTTTGCTGTAGCTAGTTGTTTAACCACTGCCGCTAAATGGGTCTCCTAGGCATTATCTAAGCGAGGATAAGCGTTTTATTACGTGCAAACGCGCATTGTGTCTCGGCCATAAATACGGTTGAAGTGAGCAAGAATAAATGTGTAGTTGTGTTGGCTTTTTCGTATGCGATACATTGAACGACAAGCGACGTTATACTAAGTTCAAACACACACCAAATTGGCAATTTCTACTATTTGGGCAATTTATTACGCAATTTGTCATATAATAAATTGTAATAATAAATTGCCAATTTAAAAAAAATTGCGTAATAAATTGTTTCAAACTGCAAATGCAACATTGTAAAGTGTGTTTATTGAGTATATTTCAACGTCAGTTACGCATGGCTGAACTATATGGTTGGCTCATCTCATCAGCTGATTTTATGTCTTTCATTTCACTGGAGTAGGGATTGTCAAAAGAAGATGGCAAACTCAAAATGAAACCAAAACATTGAACACATTTTCTTACAACACACAAAAATTTCAAAGTTTTATGTTTTCATTCCATTTCATTCGCCTAATAATGTACGTGTTCATTTTGAAAGTCTGAACAAAGGTATGTTCTTGATGTAGAGATGAGCCAACCAGCTATCAAATTACTATTGTGTAAGCTAAATCGAGTTGTATGAACAGCACTCAATTCAAATCGAAATTTCCTCAATTTATTTTTCTGTTTGAACATAGTATTATGCCAAAGAGGATAGATATAATAAGAGACGTCAATCGAGAAAAAGTAGCGAATTTGCTCGCTCGAACGAAGCAACGAATGTTTGCTGAGACATAGTCGGCCAGTACTTGCCCATTTATATTCGTATTTCATTTTACCAATTTTACCAAAGAGGATAGATATAATAAGAGACGTCAATCGAGAAAAAGTAGCGAATTTGCTCGCTCGAACGAAGCAACGAATGTTTGCTGAGACATAGTCGGCCAGTACTTGCCCATTTATATTCGTATTTCATTTTACCAATTTTACTCAATTGTGGTGTATTTTCTCGGTGGCCATTATGAATGTGGGGAAATATGCCAAAATGAAATGAGTATCCATATTTACTTGAGCAACTTGAGGTCTTTGCAGATTTTGAGTTTTTGTGTATTTGCAGCAAATTGCAGAAATTTTGCTTATTTCTTTACAAACAAAAACCTATTCATATACCCAAAATATGCCCTTACATGAAATGTATGTAAATCAATCAATTATCCCACCCCTTTTTGTTAATAAATTAAAATGTTAAGAAAATAAATGCAAATTCAAATATGCATGTAAATAGTTTTTTGCCGACGGCATTTGCACACTAGGAATTTCTGTACAAACGAAATCCATTGCATATCCATAAAACGTTAATTTTCATAAAATGTATGTATATTAACCATGAAGTATGATTATTAATAAATTGAAAAATTTAAATAAATAAAATATTTGATAACAATTGAATAAACAAAAAATATTTAGTTATTATTTGGACTATGGGTGGGAGGGGAGGTACCTATAAAAAAATTCCCTAAAGCATTTTATATGTGTTATTTGGATTTCATTAGGCATTCGATTAGTCACTAATGAAATAATTATAGATTCGAATCTTGTATGGAAGATTGAGCTCAATAAGCGTGTTATACTGTTTTCATACAGAAACTTAATGATCTCATTTCACCTTCCAATGAAATCGTAAATTTTTTGCTTTCACACAGAAGTTACTGCTCGATTAGTATGAAGGATGAAATGTCAAGCGAATAAAATCACAAATGCTATATGACAGACAATAATGGCGGAACGATACAAGGTGGCAGCATGGTGACATACTTACAAACATAAAAAAAATTCCATGTACTTGTAAATTCGATGGACAAATGTCAAAATCGTATTGCGCCGGTAGTTGATGTATCAAATCAAATAAAAAAGTTTATAATCAGCTGTTCGATGCGGCCACCTTGTATCGTTCCGCCATGCAGCCAATGACATTTACTTTGACAAATGACATTTTTAAGCACTGAACACACCAAAAACTAAGAAGCGGAACGCTGCCAACAGAGTTGCATTGTGCTTTTGACTTCATTAGGCATTCGATTATTTACTAATGAAATAATTATAGATTCGAGTTTTGTAGTGAAGATTGAGCTCAATAAGCGTCTTAATGTAGAAAACTGCCTTTATTATTCAATAAGCCGTGCGTGTGAAAATAGTATAAATCTGAAACTTGTTTATCTTAAATACATATGTACGTACATATATGAATGACCAAACAAAATTTAGTTTAAAATTTCGATTATACCTGTCGTCGTGAAAGTTATAGCATTTTCTTTTCTGTAATAAATTGTTGCCTAATAGAGTTACTCCTATCCCAGAAAATTTTGAACATTTATAGTGCATGCAAAGAACATAAATGGCTACCCCGTGTATTAGCTGATTTTCACAAACGCGATATCAATGATAATAAAAATTCATTAACAATTATTTCCTTCATTTCAATTTTCTTCGCCTAAAAATATGTGAAGTTACGAAAATAAATTGTCACGTTCAGCTAGTTTAGAGTTGCACCGGCACACCGCCATTTTATGCAGGGTAAAAGTGTAACTCTTTTGCGTTGCGAGCAGGCAACAATTTTCACAAAAGAACGAAATACCCCGTAAAGGCGTTGCCTGTTTTTTAGAACAGAACAAAATATATTTACAACCCTTGCGCGACGTACAAAAAGCGTAACACTTTTGCCAGAAAAGAAAACGCTATTATAGTGTGCAAATCTGGGTTTCAATTTTATGTATTTATTTATTTAATTCAGTCAAAAAGTACATGCTTTCTTACAGACTAGTTAATAATAGAAAACAATTCAAGCTTAAACTTATATAAGCTCGTTATTATACCTTTCATGAAAATGAAATGGTATATTAATTCCGTCACGAAACCCAAAATTGTAAGTCTTTAAAGGAAAATAGATAGACCCACCATTAAGTAAACCGAAATAATCAGGATGAAGAGCTGAGTTGATTTAGCCATGTCCGTCTGTCCGTCTGTCCATCTGTCTGTTTGTATGCAAACTATTCCCTAAATGTTTGAGATATCTTGATGAAATTTGGTGAGCGGGTGTACTTAGGTGTCCGACTAGACATTTGTCGGAACCGGCCGGATCGGACCACTATAGCATATATCCTCCATACAACCGAGTTTTCAGGAAAAGAGGATTTTTGTCATATCTTACTCAATTTATCAGATTGAAGCTTCAAACTTTACCATATACTTTCGTATGTTGCACATATTGTTGCCTGAAAAAATTGATGAGATCGGTCGTATATATAGTATATATCCCCCACATCCGATTGTTCAGATAAGAAACTTTTCGTAATTACTGCCCTATTTTAAGAGCTAGGGGCTTCAAATTTCAACGAATACTTACGTATATAGCATATATTGTTGTCTGAAAAAATCATAAAGATCGGTGGTATATATAGTATATATATGGTGGTATATATAGTATTTATATATAGTATATATATATATATATTTTCGCAATTTTAGCCCCATTTTAACAGCTAGAAGCTTCAAATTTCACCGAATGCTTACGTATATAGCATATATTGTTGTCTGAAAAAATCATAGAGATCGGTTGTATATATAGTATATATCTCATTCAACCGATTGTTCAGATAAGAAACTTTTCGCAATTTCTACCCAATTTTAACAGCTACAAGCTTCAAATTTCACCAATTGCTTACGTATATAGTATATATTGTTGTGTCAAAAATCATAGAGATCGGTGATATATATAATATATATATGATGGTATATATAGTATATATATATATTTTTTTTTTGCGATTTCGGCCCCATTTTAACAGCTAGAAGCTTCAAATTTCACCAAATGCTTACGTGTACAGCATATATTGATGTCTGAAAAAATCATTGAGGTCGGTGGTATACATAGTATATATCTCATACAACCGATTGTTCAGATAAGAAACTTTGGGCAATTTCTGCCCCATTTTAACAGCTAGAAGCTTCAAATTTCACCAAATGCTTACGTATATAGCATATATTGTTGTCTGAAAAATCATAGAGATCGGTGGTATATATATTATATACCGGATATAAACTGTATTTTTTTCCCCCTTTTTTACGGCTTTTCAAAATTCATCAAATTTCATCAAATAGTTACGTTTAGGTCATATATTTTTGAAATACGTGATTCGTAGTCATATTTTTTACATGCAGACCACAAAAAACGTGAAGCTTTGCATCCTCACACAAAGTACCTACCTATTTTTTATTTTATATTTATCTTAAAAATCGTTTAGATATGTTCAAATTTCACCAAATGTTTACGTGTATAGCATATACTGTTGTCTGAAAAAATCATAGAGACCGGTGGTATATATAGTATATATCTCATACAACCGATTGTTGAGATAACAAACTTTGCGCAATTTCTTCCCCATTTTAACAGCTAGAAGCTTCAAATTTCACCAAATGCTTACGTGTATAGCATATATTGTTGTCTGAAAAAATCATTGAGATCGGTGGTATATATAGTATATATCTCATACAACCGATTGTTGAGATAATAAACTTTGCGCAATTTCTTCCCCATTTTAACAGCTAGAAGCTACAAATTTCACCAAATGCTTACGTGTATAGCATATATTGTTTTCTGAAAAAATCATTGAGATCGGTGGTATATATAGTATATATCTCATACAACCGATTGTTCAGATAAGAAACTTTGCGCAATTTCTGTCCCATTTTAACAGCTAGAAGCTTCAAATTTCACCAAATGCTTACGTGTATAGCATATATTGTTGTCTGAAAAAATCATAGAGATCGGTGGTATATATATTATATACCGGATATAAACTATATTTTTTCCCCCTTTTTTACGGCGAGAAGCTTCAAAATTCATCAAATTTCATCAAATAGTTACGTTTACGTCATATATTTTTGAAATACGTGATTCGTAGTCATAGTTTTTACACGCAGACCACAAAAAACCTGAAACTTTGCATCCTCACACAAAGTACCTACCTATTTTTTATTTTATATTTATCTTAAAAATCGTTTAGGTATGTAGATCTATTCATTATATATTTCTTATCTTGTACATCCGATTATTCGGAGATTACGAACGGGATAAGATTATTGTTCACCCCCCTTCATGAAAGGTATGAAGTCTTCGGCACAGCCGAAGGCAGTCCCGTCCTTACTTGTTAAAATTAAAAACGCTACTAAATCGATTTGCTAGAGGTAGAAGTTATAGGATCATTCCTAGCATAATTCGTTTTATGAGTTTTTTCGATAAATAATCTATCATGCCGAAGATCACGCAATGGAATATATGGAGTGAATAAATTAGATAAATCAGAGCAATTTATGTTAAAGTTTATTACATTATAGGTACAGGGGCAAGCACGAGTGAGATACAAGTTCTTCTGTCGTGCGAAGCCTGAAGACCAAACAATTTGCGGTTCCTGGTATACGATGATGGGAATCTGGCCAATGAAGCATACGTAAAGCATTCTTCGTAAAGATTTTTTGAACTCTCTCAATTTTGTAGGAGTTACATTCATAGAAAGGATTTCATATTCTTGAGCAATATTCAAGACGACTTCTGACCAAGGATATATAAAGAGCCTTCAACGTCATAAGGTCCTTAAAGTCACTGGTGTTACATCTAATGAACCCATCCATTGCAAAGGATTTTGAAACAATGAAGTCAATGTGGCTAGAAAAAGAGAGGTTTGAGTCAAAAATTGCGCCCAAATCTTTAATCTCTTGACAACGATTAAAAGATTTAGCATTTAGTTTGAAGATAAAATATGTCGCAGTTGTCTTTTTAGAATAAGACACAATGCAGCATTTGTTTGCATTTAAAAATAAATTATTGTCTGCACACCATCCGGAAAAGAGTCCAGATCAGATTGCAAGTTAGTGCAGTCAGAGCTATTACGGACAGTTAGAAATAGTTTGACATCGTCTGCAAACATCAAACATTTTGCGAATTTGAATTGCGGTAAAAATCATTTATAAAAATTAGGAATAATAAAGGGTCACAATGTGTACCCTGCGGAATACCTGACCAGACATTAATGAGCAGAGATGACTTGTCGACTCCAATTGCCACATACAGCTTCCTGTTTGATAAAAAACTCGTGAAAAATTTCAACAAGTTTCCATTGATTCCATATTTGGCTAACTTTTGTACCAGAATAGTATGATCAACCTTATCAAATGCTTTCGAGAAGTCAGTATATATGATGCCGAGTTGCTCAAAGTTCTCTAAAGCACGGACAATTTGATTAGTAACTAAAGTTAAATATTTGGAAGTGGACCTCCATGCTGGCATTCAACTATAGAATTGCCTATATAAATAATAACAATTTACGTTGAAGTACACGGTCGAATATTTTTGCCAGAGTACTCTGTTTAACAATCGGTATGTAGTTGCAAATGTCATCGCGGTTACCAGACTTAAATATGGGATTTATGGCGCATAATTTCAACGAGTCCACAAATTTTGAAAAGGAAGAGCTAAGGGTTCTGCAATGGAGTTTTGGCATATTTTGAAAAGTATCGGAGAAAACCCTTCAGTACCTGTTAATTTAGAGATTGACAGAAGAACGTCATCTCCGGTAACAACGAAATTAGAAATTTGGTATTGGTACCCAGAGTGAAATATAGGATTAGGTGAAGAGGTAAACTTTTTGGAATGATTTAGCGAACGAGTTATAGGCATCCTGTGGATGACTGGAAACTTCGCTATCATACTCCATGGTCGTTGGAAAACCATTGGTTTTTCTTTTGGAGTTAATAACCGACCAGAAACTAGACGGATTTGACTTTATGATCATATGTATTTAATTAGCGAGTTTTGCTCATATTGCTTTATACAATGGTTTTTGTTATTGATATTAGAGAAAAATTGTAAAGTTTACAAACGGCGATGGTTACTAGGACTTTAGTTTTGATTCGAGTTAAAGCATATCTTCCTTAAATAGAGACTTATTAAGGCAATCGAATTGCTTTTTAAACTAGAGAAGCCTACACAAAAAAAAAAAAATCTAGTGGCTGTTGCCTGAACAATGTTAAAAAGAGAACGTATTGTAACGAATTTACTTGCAAATCCTCTTATTTGCCCTTTTGCTAGGTTCGTATCGCTAAACTGTTGAATAAATAACTCCAATATTGAACAATGGAAAAATGGCCTTTATTGTAGTACTTCACAATAACACTCAAACTGTGCAACGAATAGCTTAATAACCAAACTGATAGCTCAAATGAAACTCCACTAATCAAAATAATACTGCTATTGCTCGCTAGATATCGTCTTAGTCGTAACTGCTGATCAACTCAAATCAAACTGAATCACTTTTCACTCGCTTGTGCCGCTTTTATAGTTTACGCTGCATACATCTAGGCTCTTCTATTTCCAGAACTTACCAACTATTTCGAGTGTTTATAGTTCTTATATAGTTTCTACTTGTTTACAATTTTCTACTTTTCAGCGTCTCTCAGATGTATGTGAGTTTGTAGTTTACAGTCTCCCGCACACACATAAGCGTATAAGTAAATTCATCTGTGTGTGACATCTCATCTCTCGCTGCTTTGTATGTAAATGTTGCTCGTCGGAATGTGTACATATGTGTAGACGCAATTATTGATTCGTTTATGTATATACATAATGATTGAATTATTGATGTGAATTCACGTCACTGCTTAGCATCGGCCTGGAGATGGCAGCACTCCTTAGTTTTGCTAATATTCGTAACACTGCCCTCCACCTCCACAGACAAATCTCCCAATCTAAACGCCGCTAGCATCTCCAAATGTACCACCCTTCTAATCCGTGGTTTCCCAGTGGTTTGTATGCGGTAGATGGTATCACTGATCTTCTTCACAACTTTGTACGGGCCTTCCCAACTGCACCGAAATTTGGCTGGAACACCTTTCCGCCGGTGAGGGTTGTTTAACAGTACCATATCTCCCGCCAAGAAATCTTCCGAATTAAAGTTCTTGTCATGCCAGTGTTTCATCTTACTACTCATTACCCTGGACCGTTCCTTCACACTCTGTTGTTTGGTCAATGAACCACTTCGTAGAGCTTGCGCTGGACGGATTTGCTTTGCATAATCGGTATCGTTCCCACATTTCACAAGAGTAGTGCGCTCCGGCTTGAAACTACCCTCGCATTCTTTCTCGGAAATTCGTTGCTTCGTTTTCCTGCGTCTTTTAGGTTTTGTCAATGCCAGTGTTTCTCTCGCAGGTACTTTTGATTTTGATTTATTTGGCCCATTCGATCTATCAACCTTTGCCTTTGACTTTCGTGGTCTTTGTCGAGTCTTTTCCGCCAGTACCCGATTACTGCTGAACCCTTTTTCCAAACTAAAGTTAAGTGGTATGTCCTGGTTCTTATAGCGCATAATTTTTCTCCGCATATCGATCCTGACGTCATGGTCAACCAAGAAGTCCACTCCCAATATGACTTCATCAACGATCTCCGCCACAACGAATTTGTGTAGAACCATGACTTTCCCAATTAATACCTCACATAGCACTTCGCCTTGGACTTGATTATATTCGCCTGTGACCGTACGCAACCTTGCTCCAGGTAATGACTTTACTCTCCTGTAGACCAAATCAGATCGAATCAAGGAATGAGATGCCCCCGTATCTACAGTCAGTACACGCTCTTTACCATCCACATTCCCTCTGACGGTAAGACTGCTTGATTTCCTTCCAATTTGCGACACAGATATCACAGGACATTCAACAGCCGTGGCAAGTTTTCATTCTTTACATTCGACACGCTCTTGCTCATTTCCGCCAGCTTTGCGTTTACGCCCACCCACATTGTTGGAACTATTAGGACCAAGACCGCAATGACGTGCAATGTGACCTGGGTTGCCGCACTTGAAACATTTAATAACTCCGGCATTCTTCTGTTGTGATCCCTTCAGTGCTTCCAAAATTGTGTCTACCCATTCTGGCCTTTCTACTTCTACACGATGAGCCTTATATGCTGGTTTACTTAATAGGGAGGCAGTTTCCTGAGTCAATGCATGTGATACCGTTTCAGCAAATGTCAGTTTTGGGTTCACGTATGTAGCTCGCTTCGTTTCTACGTCTCGTATGCCATTTATAAAACTCTGGATTTTTACCCTCTCGGTGTATTCCACGGGTGCGTCCGCATTTGCGAGATGAGCCAACCTTTCAACATCTGAAGCAAACTCCTGCAATGTATCATTTGCTTTTTGGTAGCGGTTTTGCAACTCAATTTGGAATATCTGTTTTCTATGCTCGCTTCCATAACGTCGTTCTACAGCAGCCATCAATGCTTCATAATTGTTCCGCTCTCCTTCGGGAATCGTCTGTAGGATTTCCGCTGCTGGCCCCTTCAATGCCACGAACAATGCAGCAACTTTATCTTCCGCATTCCAATTGTTCACTGCTGCGGTCTTCTCAAACTGAAGCTTTAAGACCTGGAAAGGAACAGAACCGTCAAAAGATGGAGTTTTTACCTTTGTATTACTCGCTGAAGCAGCCGACCGATTAAGTTGCAATTCCTGTATACGACCTCTCAACGCATCCACCTCTGCCTCGAATTTTTCTTCAAACTGCGTTATTTTCTCGTCCATACGCGCCGGCTCTCCAACTCCTTCTTCAGTTGCGGGATCTTCAATTCACTTAACTTTACCATGTCCAAGTTTATTCGAAGTCTTCGGAATTTATTCAACAATTCCTCTTCTGACACCAATTGTAACGAATTTACTTGCAAATCCTCTTATTTGCCCTTTTGCTAGGTTCGTATCGCTAAACTGTTGAATAAATAACTCCAATATTGAACAATGGAAAAATGGCCTTTATTATAGTACTTCACAATAACACTCAAACTGTGCAACGAATAGCTTAATAACCAAACTGATAGCTCAAATGAAACTCCACTAATCAAAATAATACTGCTATTGCTGAACTGAACTCAAACTGAATCATTTTCACTCGCTTGTGCCGCTTTTATAGTTTACGCTGCATACATCTAGGCTCTTCTATTTCCAGAACTTACCAACTATTTCGAGTGTTTATAGTTCTTATATAGTTTCTACTTGTTTACAATTTTCTACTTTTAAGCGTCTCTCAGATGTATGTGAGTTTGTAGTTTACAGTCTCCCGCACACACATAAGCGTATAAGTAAATTCAGCTGTGTGTGACATCTCATCTCTCGCTGCCTTGTATGTAAATGTTGCTCGTCGGAATGTGTACATATGTGTAGACGCAATTATTGTTTCGTTTATGTAGATACATAATGATTGAATTATTGATGTGAATTCACGTCACTGCTTAGCATCGGCCTGGAGATGGCAGCACTCCTTAGTTTTGCTAATATTCGTAACAGTATTGTTACGAATATTAGCAAAACTAAGGAGTGCTCCCAGCTCTAAGCCGATCTAAGCAGTGACGTGAATGCACATCAATAATTCAATCATTATGTATCTACATAAACGAATAAATAATTGCGTCTACACATATGTACACATTCCGACGAGCAACATTTACATACAAGGCAGCAAGAGATGAGATGTCACACACCGATGAATTTACTTATACGCTTATGTGTGTGCGGGAGACTGTAAACTACAAACACATGCATATACCTTATCTGAGTTGTCACAAGAGAGAGCAATAATTTGTGCACGTAGTTGTGGCTGGCGATTTTGTAGCCGAAACAACTAGTAACTTCTGGAAATCGAAGAGCCTAGAAGTATGCAGCGTAAACTATAAAAGCGGCGCCAGCGAGTAAGAAGTAATTCAGTTTGATTTGAATTGTCAAGCAGTTACGAGTAAGACGATATCTAGCGAGCAATAGCACTATTATTTTGAAAGTCAGTTTCCTTTAAGATATGAGTTTGGTTATTAAGCTATTCGTTGCACAGTTTGAGTGTTATTTTGAAGTATTTTAATAAAGGCCATTTTTTTCGTTATTCAATATTGGAGTTATTTATTCAACAGTTTAGCGATACGATCCTAGCAAAAGGGCAAATAAGAGGATTTGCAAATAAATTCGTTACAATTGGTGTCAGAAGAGGAATTGTTGAATAAATTCTAGAGGACAACAAGGACATGGCAAAGTTAAGTGAATTGAAGATCCCGCAACTGAAGAAGGAGTTGGAGAGCCGTGGATTGAATACAAGCGGCGTTAAACTCGAACTTCAGGCACGGCTACGAGAAGCAATGGAAGCAGAAGGAATTGATGTGGAAGAGCATGTCTTTCATCTTGATGGCGAGGAGACAACAAAAATTGAAGAGAAGAACGAAACATCGCAGACGGTTACCAGTACAGACTTGAACATGATTTTAGCTGCAATATCTGCTCAAACATCGACAGTGTCATCTCAACTGGCAGAACAGCAGACATATATGGCATCACAACTAGAATCGCAGGAGACACGCATAACATCGAAGATTGAAGCACAAGAAACGCGTATGTCAGAAATGTCGACACAGATTACATCCAAGATGGAAACTCAACTGGAAGAGCAAAAGACATATATGACATCTCAGTTCGCTGAGCAGTTGAAAGCACAGGAGGCCCGCATATCCTCGCAGCTGGAGGCACAGGAGATAAGGGTAACATCAAAGCTGGAAGCACAGGATACAAAAATTGTCCAGCTCGAGGACAAAATTGATGCCGAGATAGAAGCTTTGAGAGGTCGTATACAGGAGTTGCAAATGAATCGCCCAGCAGTTTCAGCGAGTAATCCAAAGGTAAAAACACCATCCTTTGACGGTTCTGTTCGTTTCCAGGTCTTCAAGCTACAGTTTGAGAAGACCGCAGCAGTGAACAACTGGAATGCGGAAGATAAAATTGCTGCACTGTTCGTGGCATTGAAAGGGCCTGCAGCGGAAATCTTACAGACGATTTCAGAGTACGAACGGAACAGTTATGAAACATTGATGGCTGCTGTAGAACGACGTTATGGAAGCGAGCATAGGAAACAGATATTCCAAATTGAGTTGCAAAACCGCTACCAAAAAGAAAACGAGACATTGCAGGAGTTTGCTTCAGATATTGAAAGATTGGCTCATCTTGCAAATGCGGACGCACCCGTGGAATACACGGAAAGAGTTAAGATTCAAAGCTTCATAAATGGCATACGGGACGTGGAAACGAAGCGAGCTACATACGCAAACCCAAAGCTGACATTTTCTGAAACGGTATCACATGCATTGACTCAGGAAACGGCCTCACTATTGAGTAAACCAGCATACAAAGCTCATCGTGTGGAAGTAGAAAGGCCGGAGTGGGTAGACACAATTTTGGAAGCACTAAGGGGATCTCAACAGAAGAATGCCGGAGTTATTAAATGTTTCAAGTGCGGCAACCCAGGTCACATTGCACGTCATTGCGATCTTGGTCCTAATAGTTCCAACAATGTGGGTGGCCGTAAACGCAAAGCTGGCGGAAATGAGCAAGAGCGTGTCGAAAGTAAAGAACGAAAACTTGCCCCGGCTGTTGAATGTCCTGTGATATCTGTGTCGCAGATTGGAAGGAAATCAAGCAGTCTTACCATCAGAGGGAATGTGGATGGTAAAGAGCGTGTACTGACTGTAGATACGGGGGCATCTCATTCCTTGATTCGATCTGATTTGGTCTACAGGGGAATAAAGTCATTACCTGGAGCGAGGTTGCGTACGGTCACAGGCGAATATAACCAAGTTCAGGGAGAAGTAATATGTGAAATCCTAATTGGGAAGGTCATGGTTCTACACAAATTCGTTGTGGCGGAGATCGTTGATGAAGTTATATTGGGAGTGGATTTCTTGGTTGACCATGACATCAAGATCGATATGCAGAGAAGGGTGATGCATTATGAGAACCAAGATGTGCCACTTAACTTCAGTTTGGAAAAAGGGTTCAGCAGTAAGCGAGTGCTGGTCGAGGAGATTCGACAGAGACCACGAAAGTCAAGGAAAGTAGATCGAGCAATGGTTGATGGATCGAATGTGCCAAATAAAGCGAAATTAAAAGTACCTGCGAGGAAAAGACCGGCATCAACAAACCCTAATGGACGCACTAAATTCACTGAAAGAATTTTTCAGAAAGAATGCAAGGATGATTTCAAGCCAACGCGCACTTTTGTTGGGAAACGTCGGAACGATACTGAGTATGTGAAGCCAATCCGTCAAGAACAAGCTCTACAAAGTAGTTCTTCATTGGCCAAGCAACAGAGTGCGAGAGAACGATCCAGAATAATGAGTAGTAAGATGGACCACAGGTACGACAGGGAAAATAATTCGGAAGGTTTCCGGAATGGAGATTTGGTACTGTTAAACAACCCTCACCGGCGGAAAGGTGTCCCAGCCCAATTTCGGTGCAGTTGGGAAGGCCCGTACAAGATTGTGAAGAAGCTCAGTGATACCATCTACCGCATACAAAGCATTGAGAAACCACGGAGTAGAAGAGTGGTACATTTGGCGGTGCTAGCAGCGTTTAGATCGAGAGATTTGTCTGATCGGGACGATCAGACTTAGGTGGAGGGCAGTGTTACGAATATTAGCAAAACTAAGGAGTGCTGCCAGCTCTAAGCCGATCTAAGCAGTGACGTGAATGCACATCAATAATTCAATCATTATGTATCTACATAAACGAATAAATAATTGCGTCTACACATATGTACACATTCCGACGAGCAACATTTACATACAAGGCAGCAAGAGATGAGATGTCACACACCGATGAATTTACTTATACGCTTATGTGTGTGCGGGAGACTGTAAACTACAAACACATGCATATACCTTATCTGAGTTGTCACAAGAGAGAGCAATAATTTGTGCACGTAGTTGTGGCTGGCGATTTTGTAGCCGAAACAACTAGTAACTTCTGGAAATCGAAGAGCCTAGAAGTATGCAGCGTAAACTATAAAAGCGGCGCCAGCAAGTAAGAAGTAATTCAGTTTGATTTGAATTGTCAAGCAGTTACGAGTAAGACGATATCTAGCGAGCAATAGCACTATTATTTTGAAAGTCAGTTTCCTTTAAGATATGAGTTTGGTTATTAAGCTATTCGTTGCACAGTTTGAGTGTTATTTTGAAGTATTTTAATAAAGGCCATTTTTTTCGTTATTCAATATTGGAGTTATTTATTCAACAGTTTAGCGATACGATCCTAGCAAAAGGGCAAATAAGAGGATTTGCAAATAAATTCGTTACAGTATTAATAAATTGAGATATTTCCAGTTTAGGTGAAAAACGTTCAAAAATTGCATAAACTGATAAAAGGCTTAAAATTGAGGCCGTTCAGGAAATTCTTGTTTTTTATTATATTTCCTTGCCATATGAAAATACTCAGCTATTCTGAAAAAGTTTAATTTGGCCGCTAGTTTGGCAACTTGCCGAATCTCCCAGAGCCAGCTGTCCCAGTACTGAATAACCCTTCAAAAACGCGAGTACTCCATAAATAATGTAAGGAATACTCCTTTGGGAGTATAGGAGTGTTCCAAAACTAATCTGTATTCATACAAAAAATGTGCTCCAATTAACATTGCGATGTCCTAGGAGAGGAGTAGGTGATCCCACTCTCGCTTTGTTTGTGAGTATTCCATAGAGTACATACGTGAGAGTACTTTCCAAAGTACTTTCACTGTAGTACTCTATGGAGCACCCACAGAGGATCATATGCCAAAGTACTAAAGAGGAATTGTGTCACAAAGAATTATCGGAGTGAATTTAATTTAAAATGAAAGTAAATGAAGAGGGGCAATACTACTTTTTTTTTTGGACGTTGTGGCAGCGCGCTGCCCTCAAGTGGCCCAACGAAACCATGCTAATCCTGTTCACGCGATCGATTTATATATATATATAATAACTTTTTTTTTATATTTTTTTTTTTTTTTTTTTGCCGAGTCTTTGATGGGCAGCGGTTTGTAAAGCGTCACGATCTGAGACTGCTCAGCTACAGAAGAAATTTCATCAGCCAAGCGTAATACTTAAAGAGAACAGAAGCAAACGTATTATATATTAATTTAGAGAGGTGAGAACAATCTTTTTTATAGAGAAAAGGGAGTCCGAGCTATCAAATGTGTTTGAGTGAGAGTTATAATCTTGGCATAAACGCCGAAAAGGTTCATTTTGTTCGAAATTCGTTCTACATTGTTTCAGCAGAAGAGGTTTGAAGTGTCTCGATGTCCGAGAGGGAACGCAAAAGTTCACTTCATTCAGAAGTAATGGGCTCGAAATTGATCCATTTAAAAGTTTTGTCATAAATATTACACCAAGCATTTCCCTTCGACTAGCAAGAGTTGGAAGATTGATAAGCTTTAATCGATTAGTATAAGGTGGAAGATTAGTTAAAGAGTCCCATTGGAAATTTCTTAAGGCAAATAGTAAAAATTGTTTTTGTATTGATTCGAGACTGTCTGCATGGACTTGATAACGCGGATTCCAAATTATCGAGCCGTATTCTAATATTGGCCTAACTAATGTTGTAAAAAGTGCTTTATTTATGTAAGGGTCGTTAAATTCTTTTGACCACCGTTTAACAAATGCAAAAACACCTTTGCCTTTATTCACTGTAGCATTAATATGAAGATTGAAACTAAGTTTGGAGTCCATCATGACTCCCAAGTCAATAAAATTATTTACAGTTTCTAGACTATAGTTGTTAATTGTATATGAAGCTGGTGGCGAAACTCTCCGAGAAAAACACATGAATTTACATTTTTTGATATTGAGCGGCATATAATTTACATTGCACCAGGTAACCAAGTGATTTAAATCCATTTGAAGCAAGGAATGTTCCTCAACCGAGGCACATGATTTGAAAAGTTTTACATCGTCTGCGTACATCAAGATTTTTGAGTATTTAATTGTACCAGATATATCGTTTATGAACAACAAGAACAGAATCGGACCAAGATGGCTGCCCTGAGGAACACCAGAAGAAACATTGATGACCCCAGAAAGTGTATTTTTAAATATTACTTTTTGCGTACGATAACCAAGATAAGAAGAAATCCAACATATAAGACGGGGTTGAAAACCGAGTTGACTGAGCTTATGAATAAGTAATGGATGTGATACTTTGTCGAAAGCTTTACTGAAATCGGTGTAAATTACATCAGTGTGAAAGCCTTTTCTAAATCCATTAGAAACGTGGGTGGTAAATTCTAGTAAATTGGTGATAGGTGATTTGCCCTTACAGAACCCATGCTGCGAGCTTGCAATTATGGGGGAAATAGAGAATGTTAGGTGGTAGGTAGCAATAGCCTCAAATAACTTTGGGATAGCGGATAACTTTGCTATGCCCCGGTAGTTTTCTACTGAAGACCTGCTTCCATTTTTATGAAGCGGAATAAGAAAAGATTCCTTCCATATTGTTGGGAAAACGCCATAAATTAAAGATAAATTAAATAAATCTGTTAGCGGCTGATAGATGTTTGCAGCACATTTTTTAAGAAAGTGTGTCGGGATCCTGTCAGGGCCGTATGAATATGATACTTTTAAAGTTTTTAAATAAGATAATACATCTTCTGAAGATATAAATGGAGCTCTGATTGAATAACATGAATCAATATGGTATGGGTATTCATTAGGTGAAACGTTGGTCTCAATAGAGTAATTTGATTTGAAAAATTCCGCAAAGAAGTCGGCGATCTCTTGATCATCGCTGGAAATATTATCTTGGAATTTCATGGATGATGGAAACCCTTTCACCCTGCGTTTAGAGTTTACGAATCCGTAAAATGCCTTCGGGTTGCAACTTATATTTCTTTTCATTTTACAAAGATAAGCTTTGTAACACTTTTTGTTCAATTGAAAATACTCGCAGCGTAGAATCGAGTACTGTAAGTTATGGTTATGTAAACCCGTCTTTTTGAACAACTTGAAAGATCGAGACTTTTTATTCTTTAAAATTTTCAGCTCTTTAGTGAACCATACTTGGCTTGTATCGGAATGTACACAAATCCGCTTAGGTACGTATTTTTCAAAAAGACAGTAAATGGTATTGTAAAAGTGAGAAACGCTTTGCTCCACATCAGCATTAAATATTGGCCACACTATTCGAGATAGATCACGATTTAATTTTTTAAAATTGGCCTACGCAAAGTCGAAGCGATAACTGGAGTTGTATCGTTTATTTCCACTGTTACAAGCATAATTTACAACTTCGTAAACTATTTTGAGGGAAGGGTGGTAAGCATCTTCAGGTTCAATAAGGGGTTCGCATCGACTAATGGAATATTTAGATTCATCATCCACAAAGGCTAAATCTAACACTCTTCCGAATTTATTCGATTGGATGTTGATTTGTTGAAGGCACAGCTCAGACATTCCGTCTAGAAATTCATTGTTGGAAGACTTTGACGAAACTGGAACGATATTAAAGTCAGAGATGCACCATGATATGTGTGGCATTTTGAAGTCACCCAAGACAATAATGGAATCGGAAGGCTTTAGCATCGAATTAACAGTTCTTAGCAAGGAAATGTGATGCATATAAACGGACAGTTCAGAAGATGGCGGGATATAACAGATGGCCTAATAAATGTGGATATTTGCTAGCTGTGTGCGTATGCACAAGAACTCAGTTGTATCGGTGGCGGTTACGCAAATCTCTTCAGATGGTATTGAAAAGTGTACAGCAAGCAGAACTCCACCTCCAACCCTGTTCAGGCGGTCATTTCGATATATTTGGTAGTCATTACAGAGGATCTCTGAGTTAAACACATGAGGTTTCAGCCAGGTTTCGGTTAAAGCAATTATATCGTAGCTTGAGTTAAATGATTTTAAAAACAGTTCTGTTAACTTGGTATTTAAGCCTCTAACATTTTGGTAAAGTATATCTAAAGCAGATTTTTCGTTCAGTTTTTTGACTCAGTGTTATTAACAGGGATCTTTGCTAAGTTTGGAACACTCTTATTCCGCCTATATTCAAATTCCCGCAGAAGTGCCCCAGAGGGCCAAAAATCGTTACTCAAGATAGTGTCAAAATGGTCAATAGGTACATCTAATCTAAAGGAAGATACGTTTCTTTCATAACTAAAATTAAATTTCCGAATTGTTACGTCATGGGTTTTCCTTTTTGAGAAGATATACGATTTCAGATCCTCCTCAGTAGTATCCCTCTCGAATATTGACACGAATATCGATTTTTTAGGAGGGACTACAACCAACTTCCTAGTTCCAGGCTCAGTCGCCTGAGAACGGTTTGCAGGTTCAATATTTTTTCTATCTGCTAGTTTTGTTGGAGGTGCCTTTGATGTTGAAGGCTCTACTGTAAGAGGACTTGGATATGCTAAGTTTATTAATTCTATCGTGCTGGGTGTAGGAACGATTGGGTTCTGGATGTTTTGAACGGGGCCAGCCGAGACATCAGTTCGTTTTCCTTTGCTGTCACGACTGTCGCTGTTAGCATTAGCAGCTGAATCGGTAATACATTTGAAAGTTTTAAACAAGTTTTCATAATACTTGAATTTATCCCCTAATGTAGAAAGTTCCTTACCGATTTCGGAGAATGCGTTTCGGGTATGTTTGAAAAGCTTAAAAAGATCCACTTCCGTGGATCTGCATTTCAAGCACGACCAACGCACGCTCTTGTTATCGTTGATCGCATCACACACCCTTGCTGTCAAACTAGCGCACTTCATATGAGCAAGCTCATCACAAAGCCAGCACGACACGAAACGCTCGGTATCACCTTTCAATTGGCAGTTAACAAAATTGCAAGACATTATAAGTTAAAGTAAAATTGATTAAACAGACGGAGGCAGGGAAAATAGTTTGGAAATCACAGTAAGAAAATCACTGTTTGAGCAGTTTGAAGATCACTGTATGAGCAGTTTAAGATCGCTATTAACTGACGCTTAACAACACACAATGCAAACAGCTGTGGCAGTGAAAAGAAAATGAAGTAAATATGCACGAGCAAATAACAATTGAAAACTGAAAATAAATAAATGCCAATCAAATGCAACAACAAATATGCAAAGTGACTCGGCAAATATGTACATATGTATGTATGGATATACACACTTTATCAATTATTTTTAAGATACAATTTATTTTAGTAAAGGAAAGCAGAACTTTAAATTGCTGAATGCAGTACACAACGTGTTTACACTTATTTTTAGCACAATAATTATTTAAATAAACAAATTTATTGATTTAAGACAAGATAAGGCACAGTAGAAATCAAAACACAACTTCACAGCTTGACGTTCGCACTTGTTTTTATTTTATTCTACGAATGTTCTTGGGTTTTTTAGCATTTGCGTGAATAAAGAAACTAATATTTCTCTATACTATAGTATGTATACTAGGGCGGGTGGATTTAAAAATCGCTCATTGCTCTGTGAAAATCGTATTCTAGGGATCAAAGTAAGAAACTTTGCAGAAGAAACCATACCTCTAAAACGAATTCTGATTCTTTGGGTCGAACTTTTGGGTAGGGGCAATTTTAATTCTACCTGATGTGTCTTGTGGTGGTTTAAAAAAAACTACACAAGCAATTTTACGATCTGCAACTGTGTCACAGTGATACCTTCATTTTTTAAAACGGTTGAATAAAAAACCCACACAACTATGTTTACGGCATGCAAATGCATCACAGTGATGCCTTGGTTTTAAAAGGGGGTTGTAAAAACGCTAATTTCTAATAATTTTTTTTTAATTTCTTTTCTATTACTAAGTTAAATTAATTTTTTCATTTACATATGTTCTGACTAAATAAATTTCTAAAGAGAAAAATAAACTCCAAAAAGAAAAAACATAGGCATTTCAAAGTAGGATTTTTCAAAATTTGCCCATACGACCCAAGGGGGGGACATCAGAATTCGTTTTAGAGGTATGGTTCCTTCGGCAAAGTTTCTTATTTTGATCCCTAGAATGTGATTTTCACAGAGCAATGGGCGATTTTTTTGCCTCCCCACAAATCGACCCGGCCTAATGTATACATAAAACGAGTGTGCGGTGTATTTTATCAGAGTTGCCATAGTAAAATTTTATTATCAGTTATTTGTATGCAATATATTATTTTTGGCAACTCTGTTCGATCGTCATCGTGTCGTGATCACGGTCGTTAAAAAACGAGTAATGATCGGCTGATGGTGTTCCGCAAACGCATTGCAAAGAAGTATTGTTAGAGTACTCCAACATGAAGAAAGTGGAACACGTAATTCAACAATTTTTGCAGGGAAGCTTTTCTGAGGTTCTTTCACATTTTTGAGGCTCGCAGTCTGTGTGCATGCTTACGTGTGAATACTTAAGCAATCATTTTAGGCAAATCAAGTACATTAGGGGGACTCATGTAACCGTATAAATGCCTTATAAAGTGTGTAAACGTATAAATTTATCTAGTGCGTAAACGAGCTGTCAAATTTTATATGAAAAATCATTTACACAATTTGTATAAATTTACGCGCACATTTCATTAGGGGGACTCATGAAAGCATATAAACTTATAAGGTGTAAAATTATATCAATTTACACACGCGGTTATATGAACGCACCTAGTAATACTCTTGATAAACTTGATTGTTTATCAGCTGTATTATTGCCAAACAAAATTTTTTGATTGTTATACAAATTAAAAAATGCCAAGAATAAGTGAAAAATCAAAACTAAAACGCCTTTACTTGCTGATGTTGGGGATTTCTGATGAAAATGCATGCTGTAATGTCTGCAAGGTTGCATTCCTTTGAGTTTACCACGTTTACACAATGAAATGTGCGCGTAAATTTATACAAATTGTGTAAATGATTTTTCATACAAAATTTGACAGCTCGTTTACGCACTAGATAAATTTATACGTTTACACACTTTATAAGGCATTTATACGGTTACATGAGTCCCCCTATTGTGTAAACGCGGTAAACTCAAAGGAATGCAACCTTGCAGACATTAAAGGCGGCATTTTCATCAGAAATCTTCAACATCAGCAAGTAAAGGCGTTTTAGTTTTGATTTTTCACTTAATCTTGGTATTTTTAATTTGTATAACAATCAAAAAAATTTTTTTGGCAATAATACAGCCGAAAAACAATCAAGTTTATCAAGAGTATTACTAGGTGCGTTCATATAACCGCGTGTGTAAATGGATATAATTTTACACCTTATAAGTTTATATGCTATCATGAGTCCCCCTATTAACACAAAAACTAGCAATCATTACGTGGAATCAAAATTAAAGTTAAGTAAGGTTTGTGCTAATAGCACAGAAACAATTTCGGAGCCGTAATCATTAAAAGCAGTAAAACTAAAAATGGAATAACTGCTTTGCAGGTAAGCAACGCCGTTTCGTTCAGGCAATTCAAAACAATAGCACAGTAGGTTGTTTCGTTGAAAATGTGAGCGATTTCTTCAAAACGAATTGATTTTTAGGTACGAATACGTAGGGCCCTGGCTTTCTCAAATGCACTACCCCTATGGAGTAGATGTGGAAATGTTCAATTACACGCTTACATATATATATATATACATACATTGGTGGCAACTGTGTATTGTGGCGGCTCCTAAAAAATATAGAAAACTGTTTTCGGTTGGTCTTATTCTTTTTGTAGCAGAGCTACACGCCTTGCAAAAGGTTTCGATCACTCATGACTGCCATCGATGTCCTCTAACGAAAGTCCAAGGAAACCTGACATTTCAATAGGGTTGGACAAAATAGACATATAGTGTTATGCAAAAGAAAACATCGAATTGGCTGTATAGCAGAATACAAGACGTGCTAAGTACAACAATTACCCGAAATAGTATTTTCGGGACTACTGGAATAATACCAGGGATGCACCTTAACGTTAAGCTAATCGTTTATCAAAAAATTTCCACCGTTTCCGTTGAAACACTTCGAAATATTATCGATAAAGAAATTATCAAGATAAATTGTATCTCGTTTTTAACCGAAACGAAAAGCCTTCGTTAACGTTAAAAACGTTAACAAAAACGTGATACGTTATGTTTGAACTGTGCTGGCAATGATATAGCCATGGTGAAGCCGTAAGGTGGTAACAGCGAGCGGACATACTCTCCATGTAATTTGTTTGTGTAGTTCGTTGGTGGTAATGTCAAAAATACTCTAAAAAATGTTCGTACTGTCAAAATTCATGAGAAAAGTTGCAATCAGCTTGGCTAATGCTTTCACCTTTAATGACTCCGCCATCAATCAGCTTTGCCAGCATAGTTTGAAATTAATAATCAACATAAACGACTTGATTTCGTTTTGATATGGCAGAAAACGAAACAAAATCATTTCGTTAATTTGACGTTCTTAACGTTAATAAACGAAACGAAATGACTTTGTATCGTTTATTAACGTTAATTATCGTAACGAAATGATATCGGTTCGTTGGTTAAGCATGCCTGGATAATACATACCAGGAAATTTCGATCTGCTGTATTTTCTTCGCTACTAGCGCTATTGATAAAGTAATAACTCCCTAAAACAGATCTTTTTCGTGCTATGTAAACAAAAAGTTATGGTAAGGGCTTGAATTTTGATGTCACAATTCACGGAATCTTGCAATTACACAAAATTTCATCAGTCTTATTTGTTCTTTTTATAGAATTCAGTTGCAGTAATAATGTGATCCGACTTTACTTATGTATTTCGCTTGTGTCAAGAAGAGTAATTGTTATCAAGTGATTTAGAGAAATTGTTTGCAAAAAAAGGGGGTAAGTTGCTATACATTTTATATATGTGGGCCACATAATCCCAAAAAGCTTTTTATCTGCGATTATTTGTTCCAAGAAGTTTTTACGTGAGATTAATTATTCCAATATGCTCTTAGATGGCGAAACGTTAATTAAAACTTGAGGACTTGAAACGTATATGAAGAATCAGCCTTAGATAGTGATTTCGAGGACTACACTGTAGGATAAGCAAGAGTGTACCGTGTTACAATATCCAAACCGAAGTTGTGCTTGGGAGACGTGCCTTCCTCTAAATCGGGTTTCTAGTAATTTCAAAATGCGACAAAATACTAACAACGGACTGGATGATATTTATGGGTGCATTTTTTAAGTCGGCGTTGTTGTTGTCGGGTTGTTAACGAATTTTCCTTAGATCTCAGTATGATACCAAGAACCATACCTCTGCAAAAGTGCAGAGTGATACCAATTGCTTGCAAAACTTTTAAGTTTTCTCCTACTAAATGTGTTACGC